>NC_143032.1:9727500-9747500 GCF_057628025.1 Oncorhynchus mykiss
AGCCGTCAGAGGAACCGTAGTGCATTAGATTCAGAGAGCCACGCAACACGGACGTAGTGCATTGCCCATACATTTTTTATTGATATTCGAGGAGAGTCGACTTTTGCAGTTTCCTCTGACCATTCTCAGAGCAGATAATCTGTCCCCTGGCCTATTCTCTAAGTGGTGTAGCTCTCCAAGAGGGGGGAAAACTTGGAGGATGTATCGTATTTGCTGGATGGTTGGCCGTGCTAATCGTTCACTCAACTCTAAGCTCGCAGGGCATAAGGAGGCGTTGTTTTCCTGACACTGTTGTCACAGAGAAATACATTTACGCGACGCCTCAAAGACCTGGTACCACGAGCAAGGTATCCTTACTATTGACACTCCGATATACTTGCAATAACTCTAGCTATATACGTCTCTCAAAATAGATAAGGATTATTAAGGACGGAGTTGAACACGTAGGCAACTTCAGACCGCTCATCTCTTGTCTTGATTGAAAGATGAGGGTTGTTAGGGAGACGGAAAGAGAGGGGGATGGAGAGAGAGACAGTTAAGATGAAGAGGAGAGATGAAACGAGTAGCCACTTGGTCCTTTGAGACTCCTTACTTCCCTCGCCACCAAATTAGCCCAATTAGTCAGAGTGGCCTGCACGCGAGGCGGCTGTCAAATCTCACAGTCATATCAACGCCAGGGGTCATTCTCCCTCATTTATGTGATGCTTTTGACTCTCGCTGGCTGCCTGGTGAGCCACCTGCATATGAGTGTGTGTGTGTGTGTGTGTGTGTCTGTCTGTGGGTGTGTGTGTGTGTGTATCTGATTCTGTGTGTGTGTATGTGTGTTTGTGGGTGTGTGTTCAAGCATGAAATCAATCCCACCTCACCAAGAGGGTGTCCGGGTGTTATTATCATGGTAACTGCTAAAGCTGTGGTGGGTTGACAACCAAGCCCCTTAGTCCTCAGGTAATATCAACCAAGTCTCATTAAAGCCGACGTTGGGATTCTTTTATCTCTCCACATCTAAAGCATAAAACTTTTCTGCGAGAACGAAACGAGGCGAGAGAGAAGAGAAGAGAGAAGAGTTTACAGAAGATCAGCAAAGTCTGGAGTGAAAGCCTTGAGCAGGTGAATCTTCACGACCGGTCCAGAATGAATGGAAAACGGCTCCCAAAAACAAACAACTAATAGTGTCTTGTCTTGTCTGACTTGGACTGATAGCCATTCCTCTTGCCCCCAGCAATGCAGATGACATCATTCAGTCAGTCACCAGCCAAACAAATTTGAAAAGGCAAAGGATCTGCAAACAGACCCTTATCTTGTCCTCTAGATGAAGGAGGCACTTATAACTCAATAGGTGCAGTCATCTCTCATAAACATTTGAAATCTGCAGGGATCTGGGTCCCTGATAATCACCTGCCCAGGGGCCCCTACTGAGTCTTTTCAGATAGGGAGGTAGAATGGGCTAATTGAACGACCTTGTTGCATGAACAAGCACACCTTATTCCACATGAACGCAAACCAGACAAGTCGCCACCGTAGCCAAGCCGCTACGCATGAATCTCTTTAATTTATCATCAGGGCTGTATCTATCTCAGTAGGGCTGTATTTATATCAGTAGGGCTGTATCTATCTCAGTAGGGCTGTATCTATCTCAGTAGGGCTGTATTTATATCAGTAGGGCTGTATCTATCTCAGTAGGGCTGTATTTATATCAGTAGGGCTGTATCTATCTCAGTAGGGCTGTATTTATATCAGTAGGGCTGTATCTATCTCAATAGGGCTGTATCTATCTCAGTAGGGCTGTATCTATCTCAGTAGGGCTGTATCTATCTCAATAGGGCTGTATTTATATCAGTAGGGCTGTATTTATATCAGTAGGGCTGTATTTATATCAGTAGGGCTGTATTTATATCAGTAGGGCTGTATTTATATCAGTAGGGCTGTATTTATATCAGTAGGGCTGTATCTATCTCAATAGGGCTGTATCCATCTCAGTAGGGTTATATTTTACCCAGGGCTCTGTACTGTCGAAGCTAAACATGGCTCCGAGAGAGTGGAGGAAGAAGTATTTACCTATGACGTCGCCAGAGTACTAAACGTCGATCCTGGGATTCATCATTACGCACACCTGGCACTCATTATGATTCACACCTGGCACTCATTATGATTCACACCTGGCACTCATTATGATTCACACCTGGCACTCATTATGATTCATACCTGGCACTCATTATGATTCATACCTGGCACTCATTATGATTCATACCTGGCACTCATTATGATTCATACCTGGCACTCATTATGATTCATACCTGGCACTCATTATGATTCATACCTGGCACTCATTATGATTCATACCTGGCACTCATTATGATTCATACCTGGCACTCATTATGATTCATACCTGGCACTCATTATGATTCACACCTGACACTCATTATGATTCATACCTGGCACTCATTATGATTCATACCTGGCACTCATTATGATTCACACCTGGCACTCATTATGATTCACACCTGGCACTCATTATGATTCATACCTGGCACTCATTATGATTCACACCTGGCACTCATTATGATTCATACCTGGCACTCATTATGATTCATACCTGGCACTCATTATGATTCACACCTGGCACTCATTATGATTCATACCTGGCACTCATTATGATTCATACCTGGCACTCATTATGATTCATACCTGGCACTCATTATGATTCATACCTGGCACTCATTATGATTCATACCTGGCACTCATTATGATTCACACCTGGCACTCATTATTGCGCACACATGAATCATTATGATTCACACCTGGACTCCATTACCTTCATAATTTCCTGTATATGTCACTCTCCCAGGTTCACTAACCAGTTGGTCTTGTTCTTGTGTATCGGCCTACTGCCTTATGCTAGTGTCTTGTTCTTGTGTATCGGCCTACTGCCTTATGCTAGTGTCTTGTTCTTGTGTATCGGCCTACTGCCTTATGCTAGTGTCTTGTTCTTGTGTATCGGCCTACTGCCTTATGCTAGTGTCTTGTTCTTGTGTATCGGCCTACTGCCTTAAGTTAGTGTCTTGTTCTTGTGTATCGGCCTACTGCCTTATGCTAGTGTCTTGTTCTTGTGTATCGGCCTACTGCCTTATGCTAGTGTCTTGTTCTTGTGTATCGGCCTACTACCTTATGCCAGTGTCTTGTTCTTGTGTATCGGCCTACTACCTTATGCCAGTGTCTTGTTCTTGTGTATCGGCCTACTGCCTTATGCTAGTGTCTTGTTCTTGTGTATCGGCCTACTACCTTATGCTAGTGTCTTGTTCTTGTGTATCGGCCTACTGCCTTATGCTAGTGTCCTGTTCTTGTGTATCGGCCTACTGCCTTATGCTAGTGTCTTGTTCTTGTGTATCGGCCTACTACCTTATGCTAGTGTCTTGTTCTTGTGTATCGGCCTACTGCCTTATGTTAGTGTCTTGTTCTTGTGTATCGGCCTACTGACTTATGTTAGTGTCTTGTTCTTGTGTATCGGCCTACTGCCTTATGCTAGTGTCTTGTTCTTGTGTATCGGCCTACTACCTTATGCTAGTGTCTTGTTCTTGTGTATCGGCCTACTGCCTTATGTTAGTGTCTTGTTCTTGTGTATCGGCCTACTGCCTTATGCTAGTGTCTTGTTCTTGTGTATCGGCCTACTGCCTTATGCTAGTGTCTTGTTCTTGTGTATCGGCCTACTGCCTTATGCTAGTGTCTTGTTCTTGTGTATCGGCCTACTGCCTTATGCTAGTGTCTTGTTCTTGTGTATCGGCCTACTACCTTATGCCAGTGTCTTGTTCTTGTGTATCGGCCTACTGCCTTATGCTAGTGTCTTGTTCTTGTGTATCGGCCTACTGCCTTATGCTAGTGTCTTGTTCTTGTGTATCGGCATACTACCTTATGCCAGTGTCTTGTTCTTGTGTATCGGCCTACTGCCTTATGCTAGTGTCTTGTTCTTGTGTATCGGCCTACTGCCTTATGCTAGTGTCTTGTTCTTGTGTATCGGCCTACTGCCTTATGCTAGTGTCTTGTTCTTGTGTATCGGCCTACTGCCTTATGCTAGTGTCTTGTTCTTGGTTTTGATGTTTTATTAAAACGTTTCACCTGCGCCTGCTTCCGACTCCCCGCCCCATCATCACACTCCCCCTTAGTCTGGCCTCACATGTGACTGGTTTCCTGTTGGGCCTCAGAGGCATACACATGTATGACAAATACAGCGAGTGCCACTTAGATGCTCCTAGTACACAGGGAGGAACAATAGGTAGAGATGACATGAGCTCTACCTAGAACAAAGAGTTTAAATGATACGGGAGAACATGTGCATATTTGGGCCCCAATCTTTCATTTGAATGTCAACCTTGTTAAACTGTTGAATGTCATTTAATTGATATGCTAAAACATGATCAAATCATCATGTCCATTGTTATTGGAAACGGGTCTAAAAGCAGCCAATGAGAAACATTTCTACACTGTCTTTAAAGGTAAATTGAGATGTCCTTGAGTGACGCAGTCCACGGTAGAGCAGTTTTATATGTCTGAGGTGTGTCTGGGTAGGGTAGCTAAGCTCTGTCCGGTTCCACTCAGGAGCTGTAGCCTGAACTCATGATTTCCTCCTTGACCTGCAGCAATGCGTCATTACCCCCATTCTCCCTGGTCCACCCCTGGCCCGCACTCCAAACACATCAAAGCAATTCATCCTCTCTGCTCGATGGACTCCCTGCCCAGCCCCTCGTCCCTCCCCTCCCTCATTCACACACACCGCAAGGCGTGAATGCTAGCCCCCCAACCCCTATCCATGTACCCCCCCCCCCCCCCTAGCTGGGTATCCCCTTGACCTAATTGTATGTGGGGTTTCCATTCACCCCGTCATTCAGAGCTGTCTCCTCCTTGTCTGTCCTTGGCCCGTCAATTCCACAGGCTACAGCCCCCCACCCCCCCCGCCGTGGCGCGTCTCTCCAGTTACGGAAGGGGAGGTATCAGGGCCAGTGTGGATCTCTGGAAAAAGGTCATCAACCCTGATTACACTCACCTTTGTCGTCACCCCCCCCCCCCCCCCCCCCCCCCCCCCACCTCAGGTCACACACCTCTCCCTTGCTCCCCCCACCTCAGGTCACACACCTCTGCCTCGCCCCCCAACCTCAGGTCATTAATCTCTCTCTCCTGGCCTCACCTCCTGGCCTCATCTCCTGGCCTCGTCTCCTGGCCTCACCTCCTGGCCTCGTCTCCTGGCCTCATCTCCTGGCCTCACCTCCTGCCCTCACCTCCTGGCCTCATCTCCTGCCCTCACCTCATCTCCTGCCCTCATCTCCTGGCCTCATCTCCTGGCCTCACCTCCTGGCCTCATCTCCTGGCCTCACCTACCTATGTGACAGAATGCAGAACCCATCAAATACACATCTACATGTACAGGTGTATATGTCTTGAAAACAGATAAAGATTCTAGACATAACATTTTGTTTTGTAGAAGAGGGCCAATGGTGTGCATCTCTCTAGTTTGTTTTTCACCCGTAATTGACCCCATACTTGAAACAAGCAAGTCAAGTCAAACATTCCTAGATTAAGAAACTGGTCTGTCTCTCTCTCTCTGTACCACAGGAGGTTGGTGGCACCTTAATTAGGGAGGATGGGCTCGTGGTAATGGCTGGCTCAAGTAACGAAGCTTTATACGACATCCGTGGCTGAATGGGAAAGCGTGACCGTGTACATGTCAGATGCTCAGGGACACGCGAGGCGATGCCAGAGGCCAGCAGATTAATTAGGCCCTCCACATGAGTCTTAGAAGAGGAGCTCACCGGTTATCATAAATATACATAGTCCTACTGGGAGGCCAAATGAGAGGCATGGAGATGGAAGAGGAGGCAGATGGCTCATCACTGTCTGATGGGAAGGAACATTGCTGGAAGGAAGGGAGGGCTGAGACACTGAGTTCACTGGGCTGGGAAAGAGGGTCGGCGGCAACAAACGGAGGTCTGATGTCATGCAAGTGAGAAGAAGCGTAGTGAGACGGACGCCATGACATCATCTTGAGACGGTGAGGAAAATAAATGTTAGCCCCTATTTCGACTTTGTAGCTTTGTAGCTTCACAGACTTTAAACACGTTATTGACATTCCACAGATGGAAGTTTCCTCTTCTTGCAATGTCCTCTGGGCTGCTCACGCTCTCTCTGTACCAACATGTGGCTTATTAAACTGTGGTGTGTCGGCATCACGCCATCTTGCTCTGCTCTCACACTCTTCTACGTCCAAATCAGCCATAGCGCCCACAGATGCCAATGGAAGAGACAGGAACTTGGTGTGTATCTGAGGTTAGACATGATGATGGCGTCGGAGTCCTTTAAGAGACAAGCAACCTTTGTCATCAGGAATGCGATGAGAGCTCTGGCTCGGTCTCCTAGTCTCAGGGAAAGGACAGTTAGGGATGCTGACAAGCTGTCAGCACTGCTGGACGGCCATCGTGAAGCATCCAGGGAGAGGACTAGGATCCTGCCAAGCTGTGCTAAGCGGATGGTCACGTCTGCAGGCGCAGGGCAGTGATCCCCTTGGAAGTGTGAGGGAGTGGGGGGATAATGTGCTTGCACTCTGCAGTTTTTTTCCCTCAAGGTGCGGAGACCTTTGTGACAGTAAAGTTGTTACCAAGCATAGGCCTGTGCCGTCCACAGCCAAAGTGAGCCGGGGAGATTGCATTAGCCTGGGCGTTTGTTTGAATGGCTAAGGGAATAGCACATGACTGTGTAGAGACAGGCCAGTCCTCCCTGGTGACATGCTAATAGCGAGCCCCTGAGTATTGTTTTTGACATACCTTCAACGTCAGGGACAATTCAAAGGTTACTCAACCACACATTATGAAATGGTATGTGTTTTTGAAAATCTCTTTGTATCTCGGTAAAGAAAGATGTGTCAGGTCACGCAACAGCTGTGTCTTCTATTGTTTTGGGATTTCTCTGTTTTACTGCATGTACAGTGTCCACTGCATGTATTGTCAAATAGTCTTAGATATCGCAAATCACATCTAATGAGGGTTCCAACTAGGTAATTCGCATTGCTAGATCCTAGAAAACAACAACCACAGCACGCTAGCATTCTCAGTCACTGTCAACCTACAACAATTCACATTTCTTGCCACCCTAAAGGGAAAGCTTACCTTAACTGTGGATTTATTGTTGTTTGTGTATGTGCGTGTGCTTGTGTGTGTGTGTGTGTGTGTGTATGTGCGTGTGCGTGTGCTTGTGTGTGTGTGTATGTATGTATGTGTGTGTGTGTGTGTGTGTGTGTGTGTGTGTGTGTGTTGTGTTGTGCCAGACACATTTTGCGTTTTATCTCCGCTACTTTCTTCTCCTGATCGTTCAACCGTGACAACCCAGTGTGATGTCCTTAAAACACCACGTCAGAGGCCTAAACACAGACACCCTCCTGGCTCCATTTGGCAGCCAGAGAAACATAAATCCTGCAAATCTGTCACTCAACTTTCCTTTAGAGTGAATAGACGTAGTGAGCTAGCTACCTTCTTCCAGGTGGAAGACACTGCCTGGTCGAAGATAGATGACATTGTGTAGAGTTTTGTTGCTGTGGGAGGTAACCAAGATAGCCTTTTATTTGACATTTTTTTTGTGTGTTTATTTTGGGAGATAACATGTACGGAAAAGCTGTAGTTTAGTTTAACAGAGAGCTGGAGCTCTGAAAGAGGTGCTTGATTAAATAACGTTTGATTACATCCCAAAAGCTACTGTAAATAATCACTATAGAAGGAAGGTGCCCTGTCTTGGTATGTTAATGAGCCAATCGTATTGGGCGTTGTACTGCAGGGCATATGATGCTGTCTGTCCCCCCCCCCCCCCCCCCCCCTCTCGTCCACAGGAATGTGTGTGTCCTGCATCCTGCCCCGTTCCCCTCTGTCCCTGGGGAGCCCACCAACCTGCCACTTCAATGTCAGGTGCTGAAAGCTCACTGGCAGACATATTATTGAGCCTCAGTCATTGCCAGGGTTAATTGATCATCAACCTGTTTAATACATTATGAGAAAAGGGTTCCCACAGTTTTCTTTGAATGTAGGAGAACCCTTTTGGGTTCCATGTAGAACCCTTTTGGGTTCCAGGTAGAACCCTCTGTTGAATGGATAGGGTAGACTGTGTCATTCTGGTCTCAGTCCATGCCTGACAACAGTAAACGCTGCACCATTTGATATAAATAACTCCATACCAAAGTAGAGAGCACAAAGATGTGAAAATGGAAAACACTGCACACTGAGTACACAGTTGTTTGGAATTCGCCTCACCGCATGGCTCTTGCATATGAAAAATGAGGTCGGCAACACAATTTACAATTCAAATGTGTTTCCTTAGGGATGCCCATTTAAGATGCATCGGTGTAATATATGTATTGTCTGTAACACTCACGACCGCCATCGAACATCATTAAGTAATGTGCACTCATTGGTAGAACAAAATAAAGTTGATCATCATTACTCATGGACTCATTAGCATTTCCAAGTCCTCTCCATTGTACAATCAGCGCCTCAACAACACAACCACGGTGTTTCTCCTGCTCTGCATCCAATCAGGGAACATTTACACACTGGATACTGGGGGGGGGGGGGGGGGGGATCTGTCCATAGCACTGCTGACAGACAGACAAATACACCAACATTTATTTATATGGGAAATAAATGTAGGTTAATGTCCCTGGCTTAATACACAGAAATGTACTACTATGATTATTGCGGTTAGCAAGCTACAAAGGAAACCCCAGAGTGTAACACTTCCCTGGAACAAACTAGAAAATGGCTATTTTGACCATTTCATTTTTTCACAAAGACAGGCTGGAAATGTGGGGAAATTAATTCGACATTACATCACATTACATACATACACTCAGATGTGTAAAGTACTTAAGTAAAAAATACTTTAAAGCACATGAAGTCATTTTTTTTGTTGTATATTTTCTTTACCATTTATATGACCATATACAACCACATACAGTGTGTATATCATTAGTTCACATACAATATATTCTCTTTACGTTGTTACTTTCTAGTTCACGCTTTTAATGCACTTTGATTATGAGTAACACTGGCTGGAGTTGAGTCTCTGGGGTTGTCTAACTATATCACTGTGTTTAGTGGAAGATAAAAGGGAAATAATCCATCTACGTGTTTCAGAAATGAGAAAATCACATCACGATAAAATTTTTGTGTTTGTGCGTGCACGGCCTGTAGTACATGAACACACAATACAAGTGTGCTCTATCCACCTCCTCTGTGGACATATGTTTAGTACTCCAGGTCTCTCTCTCTCTCTCTCCCCCCTCTCTCTCTCTCTCCCCCGCTCTCTCTCTCTCTCTCTCTCTCTCTCTGTCTCTCTCTCTCCCTTTCTCTCTCTCTCTCTCTCCCCCGCTCTCTCCCTCTCTCCCCCTCTCTCTCTCTCTCTCTCTCTGTCTCTCTCTCTCCCTCTCTCTCTGTCTCTCTCTCTCCCCCCCCTTCTCTCCCCCGCTCTCTCTCTCTCTCAATTCAAGGGGCTTTATTGGCACGGGAAACATGTTAACATTGCTAAAGCAAGTGAAGTAGAAACAAATGTCATATTATGTATATATACAGTGTTGTAACGATGTACAAATGGTTAAAGTACAAAAGGGAAAATAAATAAGCATAAATATGGGTTGTATTTACAATGGTGTTTGTTCTTCACTGGTTGCCCTATCTTGTGGCAACATGTCACAAATCTTGTTGCTGTGATGGCACACTGTGGTATTTCACCCAGTAGATATGGGAGTTTATCTATATCTATCTATATCGGGTTTGTTTTCAAATTCTTTGTGGATCTGTATAATCTGAGGGAAATATGTGTCTCTAATATGGTCACACATATAGCAGGAGGTTAGGAAGTGCAGCTCAGTTTCCACCTCATTTTGTGGGCAGTGTGCACATAGCCTGTCTTCTCTTGAGAGCCAGGTCTGCCTACGGCAGCCTTTCTCAATGACAAGGCTATGCTCACTGAGTCTGTACATAGTCAAATCAAATCAAATTTAAGTTAATTTGTCACGTGCGCCAAATACCTTACAGTGAAATGCTTTCTTACAGGCTCCAACCAACAGTGCAATTTTTAAGTAAAAAAAAAGGTATTCGGTGAACAATAGATAGGTAAAGAGACAAAAAAAACTGAAAAATAACAGGAGCGAACCTATATACAGTAGAGAGGCTATATACAGTAGAGAGCCTATATACAGTAGGCTATATACAGTAGAGAGGCTATATACAGTAGAGAGCCTATATACAGTAGAGGCTATATACAGTAGAGAGGCTATATACAGTAGAGAGGCTATATACAGTAGACGGGCTATATACAGTAGAGAGGCTATATACAGTAGAGGCTATATACAGTAGAGAGGCTATATACAGTAGATGCTATATACAGTAGAGAGGCTATATACAGTAGAGAGGCTATATACAGTAGAGGCTATATACAGTAGAGAGGCTATATACAGTAGAGAGGCTATATACAGTAGAGGATATATACAGTAGAGAGGCTATATACAGTATAGAGGCTATATACAGTAGAGGCTATATACAGTAGAGAGGCTAAATACAGTAGAGAGGCTATATACAGTAGTGAGGCTATATACAGTAGAGAGGCTATATACAGTAGAGAGGCTATATACAGGAGCGAGGCTATATACAGTAGCGAGGCTATATACAGTCGAGAGGCTACATACAGTAGAGAGGCTATGTACAGTAGAGAGGCTATATACAGTAGAGAGGCTATATACAGGAGCGAGGCTATATACAGTAGAGAGGCTATATACAGTAGAGAGGCTATATACAGTAGTGAGGCTATATACAGTAGAGAGGCTATATACAGTAGAGAGGCTATATACAGTAGAGAGGCTATATACAGTAGACAGGCTATATACAGTAGAGAGGCTATATACAGTAGAGAGGCTACATACAGTAGAGAGGCTATATACAGTAGAGAGGCTATATAGAGTAGAGAGGCTATAACAGGAGCGAGTCTATATACAGTAGCGAGGCTATATACAGTAGACAGGCTATATACAGTAGCGAGGCTATATACAGTAGCGAGGCTATAACAGGAGCGAGGCTATAACAGGAGACAGGCTATATACAGTAGCGAGGCTATAACAGGAGCTAGGCTATATACAGTAGACAGGCTATATTCAGTAGCGAAGCTATATACAGTAGACAGGCTATATACAGTAGAGAGGCTATATACAGTAGCGAGGCTATAACAGTAGTGAGGCTATATACAGTAGCGAGGTTATAACAGGAGCGAGGCTACATACAGTAGCGAGGCTATATACAGTAGCGAGGCTATAACAGGAGCGAGGCTATAACAGGAGCGAGGCTATATACAGTAGAGGCTATATACAGTAGAGGCTATATACAGTAGAGAGGCTATATACAGTAGAGAGGCTATATACAGTAGTGAGGCTATATACAGTAGAGAGGCTATATACAGTAGAGAGTCTATATACAGGAGCGAGGCTATATACAGTAGCGAGGCTATATACAGTCGAGAGGCTACATACAGTAGAGAGGCTATATACAGTAGAGGGGCTATATACAGTAGAGAGGCTATATACAGGAGCGAGGCTATATACAGTAGAGAGGCTATATACAGTAGAGAGGCTATATACAGTAGTGAGGCTATATACAGTAGAGAGGCTATATACAGTAGAGAGGCTATATACAGTAGAGAGGCTATATACAGGAGCGAGGCTATATACAGTAGTGAGGCTATATACAGTAGAGAGGCTATATACAGTAGAGAGGCTACATACAGTAGAGAGGCTATATACAGTAGAGAGGCTATATAGAGTAGCGAGGCTATAACAGGAGCGAGTCTATATACAGTAGCGAGGCTATATACAGTAGACAGGCTATATACAGTAGCGAGGCTATATACAGTAGCGAGGCTATAACAGGAGCGAGGCTATAACAGGAGACAGGCTATATACAGTAGCGAGGCTATAACAGGAGCTAGGCTATATACAGTAGAGAGGCTATATTCAGTAGCGAAGCTATATACAGTAGACAGGCTATATACAGTAGAGAGGCTATATACAGTAGCGAGGCTATAACAGTAGTGAAGCTATATACAAAAGCGAGGTTATAACAGGAGCGAGGCTATATACAGTAGCGAGGCTATATACAGTAGCGAGGCTATAACAGGAGCGAGGCTATATACAGTAGAGAGGCTATGTACAGTAGCGAGGCTATATACAGGAGCGAGGCTATAACAGGAGCGAGGCTATATGCAGTAGAGAGGCTATAACAGGAGCGAGGCTATATACAGGAGCGAGGCTATATACAGTAGAGAGGCTATAACAGGAGCGAGGCTATAACAGGAGCGAGGCTACATACAGGAGTGAGGCTATATATAGTAGCGAGGCTATAAACAGTAGCGAGGCTATAACAGGAGCGAGGCTATATACAGTAGAGAGGCTATAACAGGAGCGAGGCTATATACAGTAGAGAGGCTATATACAGGCACATGCACTTGTAAGTATGGTTAAAGTGACTATGCATATATGATAAACAAAGAGTAGCAGTAGCGTAAAAGAGGGGTTGGCGGGTGGTGGGTGGCGGGACACAATGCAGTTAGTCCGGGTAGCCGGGGGCACCAGTTATTCGGGCTAATTGAGGTAGTATGTACATGAATGTATAGTTAAAATGACTATGCATATATGATAAACAGAGAGTAGCAGCCGCGTAAAAGAGGGGTTGGGGGGGGGCACACAATGCAAATAGTACCGGAAGCCATTTGATTACCTGTTCAGGAGTCTTATGGCTTGGGGGTAAAAATTGTTGAGAAGCCTTTAGGTCCTATACTTGGCACTCCGGTACCGCTTGCCATGCGGTAGTAGAGAGAACAGTCTATGACTGGTGTGGGTGGGGTCTTTCACAATATTTAGGGCCTTCCTCTGACACCGCCTGGTGTTTTCTAGTTTGTTGGTGATGTGGACACCACGGAACTTGAAGCTCTCAACCTGCTCCATTACAGCCTCGTCGATGAGAATGGGGGCGTGCTCTGTCCTCCTTTTCTTGTAGTCCACGATCATCTCCTTGGTTTGGTCACGTTGAGGAATAGGTTGTTATTCTGGCACCACCCGGCCAGGTCTCTGACCTCCTCCCTATAGGTTGTCTTGTCGATGCCGGTGATCAGGCCTACGACTGTTGTGTCGTCTGCCAACTTAATGATGGTGTTGGAGTAGTGCTTGGCCACGCAGTCGTGGGTGAACAGGGGAAAAGGAGGGGACTGAGTACGCACCCCTGAGGGGCTCCAGTGTTGAGGATCAGCGTGGCAGATGTGTTGCTACCTACCCTCACCACCTGGGGGCGGCCCGTCAGGAAGTCCAGGATCCAGTTGCAGAGGGATGTGTTTAGTCCCAGGATCCTTAGCTTAGTGATGAGCTTTGAGGGTACTATGGTGTTGAACGCTGAGCTATAGTCAATGAATAGCATTCTCACGTAGGTGTTCCTTTTGTCCAGGTGGGAAAGGGCAGTGTGGAGCGCAATAGAGATGGCATCATCTGTGGATCTGTTTGGGCGGTATGCAAATTGGAGTGGGTCTAGGGTTTCTGGGATAATGGTGTTGATGTGAGCCATTACCAGCCTTTCAAAGCACTTCATTGCTACGGACGTGAGTGATACGGGTCTGTAGTCATTTAGGCTGGTTGCCTTAGTGTTCTTAGTTCTTAGTGTCTGCTTGAAACATGTTGGTATTACATACTCAATCAGGGACATGTTGAAAATGTCAGTGAAGACACCTGCCAGTTTGGTCAGCACACATAGGGAGCACACGTCCTGGTAATCCGTCTGGCCCCGCAGCCTTGTGAATGTTGACCTGTTTAAAGCTCTTACTCACGTCGGCTACGGGGAGCGTGATCACACAGTCGTCCGGAACAGCTGATGCTCTCATGCATGTTCCAGTGTTGCTTGCCTCGAAGCAAGCATAGAAATGATTTAGCTCATCTGGTAGACTCGTGTCACTGGGCAGCTCGCGGCTGTGCTTCCCTTTGTAGTCAAAGCTTTCCTTAAGTTTAGGTCAGTCACAGTGGTCAGGTATTCTGCCACTGTGTGCTCTCTGTTTAGGGCCAAATAGCATTCTTGTTTGCTCTGTGTTTTTGTTAATTCTTTCCAATGTGTCAAGTAATTATCGTTTTATTTTCTCATGATTTGGTTGGATCTAATTGTGTTGCTGTCTTAGGGCTTTGTGGGGGGTCTGTTTGTGTTTGTGAACAGAGCCCCAGAACCAGCTTGCTTAGGGGACTTCTCCAGGTTCATCTCTCTGTAGGTGATGGCTTTGTTATGGAAGGTTTGGGAATCGCTTCCTTTTAGGTAGTTGTTGAATTTAATGTCTCTTTTCTGGATTTTGAACATTAGCGGGTAACGGCCTATTTCTGCTCTGCATTATTTGGTGTTTTACGTCTCTCTCTCTCTCTTTCACTCTGTCATTCTTTCTTTCTTTCTTTCTTTCTTTCTTTCTTTCTCTCTCTCTCTCTCTATATATATATCTCTCTCTCTCTATATATATATATATCTCTCTCTCTCTCTCTTTCTATATATCTCTCTCTCAATCTATATCTCACTCCCTCTCTCTCTCTCTCTATATATATATATATATATATATCACTCTCTCTCTCTCTCTCTCTCTCTTTCTATATCTCACTCTCTCTCTCTCTCTCTCTCTCTATATATATATATATATCTCACTCTCTCTTTCTTTCTCTCTCTGTGCACTGTGTGCATCTCTCCAGCTTAACTCCAGAGAGAAGAGAAGGGTTCCCTCCCTCTATCCTTCTCTTTCGTTGCCGCCATCTCCCACTGCGGGTAATGTGAATGGACTCAGTCTCCTGGATGCCACAGCCCTCTCTAGCTCTCTATGTCTCCCAGGCAAATCCACTGCAGCCTTTCACAAGGGAACACAAGTCTGCAGTCTGTGGGGAGCGATTGGAAGGGATGGGTTTGGTCTTGGACTTGAGGATCCCACTGTACCGTCTGCACACTGCCTGGCTCACCATCCTGACAGAGCTTTGTTTTGAATCCACAAGAACTTGACATATGCCTCAAATCGTTTGCTCTCGCTATGCTGGGGACCCCGTGGTCCGCCTTTGATCAGAGACAGAGCCCTGTGTTGTCTGGTGAGTGTGTGTGTGTGTGTGTGTGTGTGTGTCTGTGTGTGTGTGTGTGTGTCTGTGTGTGTGTGTGTGGGACAGAAACAGCTGACGCTAGTCCGGAACTCTGATTTCTCTCTCCGTTCAGTTATCTTTTACACGGCTATTGAAACTTCAATACAAAACAATGTTGGACAGACATTACTGTATAGACAAATGAAAATATCCAAATCAATGCCCCTTGACCTTTTTGACTTCAATTTGATTATTTTATGGCATTAAGTGCAATAACCATTTCACGTTGATAATGGAATAAAGGATAAAGAACATGAAGACAATTTACTTAAAGTATCCAGTCAAGAGACAGAGCTTGTCTGTCTGTTATTGTAACGACATACCAATAAGGTGTTCACCTTATCAAAAGCAGGCATTTGTAGTTCTCAGTCTGAGATATACTACGTACTATATAGCAACAGCAGTCTGGATAGCATCCCTCTCTCTCTCTCTCTCTATCTCTATCTCTCTCTCTCTCTCTCTCTCTCCTCGCTCACTCTCCCTCCCTCACTCTCTCTCCTCTCTCTCTCTCTCATCTCTGTTTTCTCTCTCTCTGTCTCTTCCTTCCCCAGACTCCCATTCTTCTGGGACCCACTGATCGATCTAGTAGCAGACTCTTCTTCACTCTCTCGGCCTCACTCTCTCGTCCTCATTCTTTCTGCCTCACTCTCTCTGCCTCTCTCTCTCTGCCTCTCTCTCTCTGCCTCTCTCTTTCTGCCTCTCTCTCTCTCTGCCTCTCTCTCTCTGCCTCTCTCTCTCTGCCTCTGTACGGCTTCTACTGTTAGACTAATAAAAGCCCAAACCAATGATCAACTAAATGTTCTCTCTAGCTAGATGTTGGAGGTGGTGGCAGTGAAGGAGGGGGGATAGAAACCTAGAGAACAGTGATTGAGCGCTGTGTAAAATAGGTCAGTTCTCAGAGCTCTGATCGTTAGAGCATGGCCTCTGCATTTCATGCTACATTAGCTGGATTTGAAGAGTTTTCCTCCATGGATGTTTTAAGCTTAATTTCGTGGAAGTGCGGACTGGCTGATGAAGCTAGGGCCACATGGGAGCACTACCTGGCATTGGGGAAGCTAGGGGCACATGGGAGCACTACCTGGCATCGGGGAAGCTAGGGGCACATGGGGGCACTACCTGGCATCGGGGAAGCTAGGGGCACATGGGGGCACTACCTGGCATCGGGGAAGCTAGGGGCACATGGGGGCACTACCTGGCATCGGGGAAACTAGGGGCACATGGGGGCACTACCTGGCATCGGGGAAGCTAGGGGCACATGGGGGCACTACCTGGCATCGGGGAAGCTAGGGGCACTTGGGGGCACTACCTGGCATCAGGGAAGCTAGGGGCACATGGGGGCACTACCTGGCATCGGGGAAGCTAGGGGCACATGGGGGCACTACCTGTCATCGGGGAAGCTAGGGGCACATGGGGGCACTACCTGGCATCGGGGAAGCTAGGGGCACATGGGAGCACTACCTGGCATCGGGGAAGCTAGGGGCACATGGGGGCACTACCTGGCATCGGGGAAGCTAGGGGCACTACCTGGCATCGGGGAAGCTAGGGGCACTACCTGGCATCGGGGAAGCTAGGGGCACTTGGGGGCACTACCTGGCATCGGGGAAGGGTGGTATTAGGTGGGAATCCCAATGCCACTGTACACTCTCTGGATGCGCCATATTGTTTTCATGTTAACCTCTTTATCTTATTTTCATTTCTTAGTGTTATCACACAAAGATAATTAAACGTAGCCAAATAAGCCTGGGTAGTGTGTGTGTGTGTGTGTGTGTGTGTGTGTGTGTGTGTGTGTGTGTGTGTGTGGGGGGGGGGGGGGGGGGGGGGGGGTAGGGGTTTGGGCATAGCCTACTCTCACTGTGAGTAAAAAAAAAATGTCCCATCCCATTCAGAATGTAAGGGGTCTGCATAGTGTCCAGTCCTCTGTCTGCTATTGTGACTGTTGTCAAGGTGCATCCCTTTCTTATACACTGTCTCCGCTAGCGTACCAGAGCTCTTTGCTCACCCCTAGTGGCAATGTGCAGTTGATACTCAGAGAACCAATCAACAACTAATGTTGTTTACTCTCTCATTTCAAGGTCCAGTGGGCAGCAGCTGAAATGACCAACTTGTTTGATATCCATAAGCTTTTGATACAGAACAATGTAGTGTCATAACAACATAAAAACCAAGTCATGGACCTGCAGGGAAATAAATACATTTTATTTGTCACATGCGTCGAATACAACAGGTGTAGTAGACCTTACAGTGAAATGCTGAATACAACAGGTGTAGTAGACCTTACAGTGAAATGCTGAATACAACAGGTGTAGTAGACCTTACAGTGAAATGCTGAATACAACAGGTGTAGTAGACCTTACAGTGAAATGCTGAATACAACAGGTGTAGTAGACCTTACAGTGAAATGCTGAATACAACAGGTGTAGTAGACCTTACAGTGAAATGCTGAATACAACAGGTGTAGTAGACCTTACAGTGAAATGCTTACTTACCTGCCCTTCACCAACAATGCAGTTTGAAGAAAAATACCTACAAAATATAAGAAATAAAAGTAACCAATAATTAAAGACCAGCAGTAAAATAACAATAGCGAGGCTATATATAGGGGGTGCCGGTACAGAGTGAATGTAGGTAGAGTTATTAAAGTGACTATGCATAGATAATAGCATAGAGTGGTAGCAGCAGGGGGGGGGGGGGGGGCAGAACAAATAGTCTGGGTAGCCATTTGATTAGATGCTCCAGAGTCTTATGGCTTGGGTGTAGAAGCTGATTAGATGCCTCTTGGACCGAGACTTGGCGCTCCGGTAGCAGAGAGAACAGTCTATATAGTTGTTTTCTAGCGTTTGACGGTACAGTATATTAAATTATTTTGCCAGAATTGAAAATCTCCTGAGGGGATGAGATGAAAAAAGGGTGACTGCACTTCCTGATTTGGTCTCATTTTAGATTTGGTTAATTAAGAAATGCTGGCGGCCATGACTGAATTCAAATGTGAGTTGGTTTCGGGTTGTGGTTTGATGTGGTGTCTCGTATGTGTGTTTGCAGGTGGGAAGAATTATCTAAATTATTACGCCAATTAACTTCAGACGGCTGGTGTTCAACCGTGGCGAAGTTGGTTTGACTACTGGACTAGTTAGGGACCGTCAATAAATTACACAATGTAATTGAGACAATATTGTCTCATTTACTCATGTATGTTGCACACCTCATTAACACTAGAATGCGCTAAAGCAGTAATTTTGATTTTCAATATTTGTATATGAATTTTATACTATTTATAGTTTGAGGTTTTTACATATTATTCCACATTGTGTAATTTAACAATGGTCCCTAACTAGCTCCATAGGTACATCCTAAATCCACCCAAATTTACCACAGGCATTACGATTGTGTCGCGTGCAGCTACACTCCGAATTGATGATTACTTGTGTGACTCCAGCTGTGAACAGGGTTGAAACAAACACAACCTTCATTTACATTGTAATGCTTTCACGACCGCAAGTCTCACAAAACTCAATTTTGTACAAGATTGACTTTAAGACCCAAAATTATCCTATTTACACTTTGAAGTCAATTTTGAGAGTTGAATAAATGTTTCTGACTCACATCGATGCCGCAAAGGCCGTTTATCTTGTTTTTTTAGGGGCAATTGCTCGTTACCTTAATGAGTGTCATTGTTTGTAATTCTGCACTGAGCCCTCCCCTCCACCACCAGCCGCTATTGTCGTCAATGTGTCATCATCAACTGTGTACAAAATCCCTCTCCTCCCCCAGCCTCACCCCTTAGATCACAGGGGGCGGTCCAAGTATTTAACCTGACTGCGGTGTAGTAGCGGCAGCTAGCACTGCATAATTAAACACCATTGCCCCCAAGCTAAACGCTAATCTAGGCTGTCCCCCCACTTTCTTTTAATCGGCCACATCCACCTGATCTGGCAATTTACCAAGATCATTGATTTGAGAAATTATCCAGTAAACTTGCAAGTTGTGATTGGGTGGGTCTTTAATGGCACGATCAGGAGGGTCACGTTGACGTCCGCTGCTGTGCTAATTGTGGCTAATTTACTGTGAAGTTGAGCTGAGGCTAGTGTTGTTTGGGGACTACTCTAATGGTACTTATGTTCTTCAAGTGAATCTCGCAAAGCACTTTTGTTGAGACAAGCTCAGAGATGGACTAGAGTGTTGATATGAACGTGTACAATGTTTGCACTTGCAAACTCTAAAGAGGCTTGACTGTGAAGAAATTAAATCGTTACATTGGTATTTTCTAGTCATTATTTTCTGATGGATTAGATTGGTTTCTTGTAACTGTGTGGATTTATGGGAGGAACCATGTGGAAAGAATGGAATTGTCTCACAATTTAGGAAATAGGTCATGTGTGGCTGTTATTTCCCACCTAGGGTGATTTACCAAAGCTAATGGAATCTTCTGTATTTTTGGTAGCTAACAGAAAATCAATTTATCAGATTTTTGGGTCCTAAGTCAAACCAAATACTTCAAAAACTTTAAAAAAAACAGTATAGTATTAATGTATTATGTCTGTGTCCATATTGTCCATGAGTTTCTAGTAGATAGAACATATTGTTCAAAATAAAATTGCATAATTTATTCATTATTCATAATTCACCACCAATGGCATTGTTTTCAAGTAACTCTGAAACTCTTCTAACTATTGACTTTTTTCACAACTGCCACCAGTTTACATATTGACACAGTAAAATTAATAAAAGTTATATACATATATATAAAGGATATTTCATGCTGAAACCCTCATATTAAACACCAATGGTATTTACT
>NC_143032.1:9752500-9875000 GCF_057628025.1 Oncorhynchus mykiss
GTGTTCAGAGACGTCGTGGTGAGAGATAAATAGTTTTCTCATTCCCCAACAGAAATTGGATTTTGACACTATGCATCGTCTTAGACAGGTGCATGTTCAGCTCATAATTGTCATAGACCGACTCGCTTGTTGCCGAGTGCATTAGACCAATAAACAAAATAAATAAAATAAACTGCATGCACATTTCAAATCCATAAACGCATCTAATCTCCTGTGAAAAAGATTGGGAACGGGTAGATGGGGACACATTTCCGCGTTGCGCCATTAAGTAAATTGAAGCCAATCAAATAGAGGACATAGAGCACTATTGTAATACGGCTTAGCTAGTGGGCTTTGACTGGGACATAAAAATGGTCATATCAATGACCGAATGCAGTCCTGCGTGGTTAACATGCTAATTTACCCCAGGAACTTAATTTAACCCGTAAATGGATGATGTTACACAATCACATTGTAACTTTAAGTATGTACAAAACATGATATCGTTAGCAACTATTAAATTAAAATAACTTTTTAAAGCCATATTATTTCTGTTTTTGTGTGTTGCACAAAGTAAGACAGAGAACAGCAAGAGCACGTAGGACCAACAACTCTCCTGGTAAATAGTTAGGTCTTTGGGCAGCGTTTTGAAGCAGATAACCTGGGTTTTTATCCTGGTTGTTTCTAATATCTGTGCCTGATTCAAAGATAGGCCTGGCCTGTTTGGATGTTCTTGCCTGTCCCTCTATCTTAGCCAATAATACCTCAATTAGAAATAGGCGAATGAGAACTTTCTCTAGCTCTGTCCCCTCTGTCTGCTGTTTAGCAGCATATGTTCCTGTGAATTACTTTCGGTAGGTGAGAACTAGCTGACAGTAAACCTTGCCTTTGCTGACCTTGTTTCTTGCCAGGATGCAATTTGTGTGTGTGTGTGTGTGTGTGAGAGAGACATTTTTTTATTCAGCCTTGACCTTTAAAATTATCCACTGTACCGTTGAAAAGTTGGCTTGTTTAATGACAGAGACTACCAAATTCAGGTGCTGAGAGATGTGTGTTCTGAGCCTGGCAATACAGGTGTGAGGTGAGACTGTTTCATGGCCCTTCGAGCTGGATGAGGGCCCAGGACAGTGTCAAATTGCATCACCATAGCGGTGATAAATACAGTGGCCTGGCCCAAGTGGTCAGTTTCACAATAGAGTGGACAACTTCAATATAAAACAATATCATTTTGATACACATTTATTTTATTATTTTTTATTTCACCTTTATTTAACCAGGTAGGCTAGTTGAGAACACCTTTATTTAACCAGGTAGGCTAGTTGAGAACACCTTTATTTAACCAGGTAGGCTAGTTGAGAACACCTTTATTTAACCAGGTAGGCTAGTTGAGAACACCTTTATTTAACCAGGTAGGCTAGTTGAGAACACCTTTATTTAACCAGGTAGGCTAGTTGAGAACACCTTTATTTAACCAGGTAGGCTAGTTGAGAACACCTTTATTTAACCAGGTAGGCCAGTTGAGAACACCTTTATTTAACCAGGTAGGCTAGTTGAGAACACCTTTATTTAACCAGGTAGGCTAGTTGAGAACACCTTTATTTAACCAGGTAGGCTAGTTGAGAACACCTTTATTTAACCAGGTAGGCTAGTTGAGAACACCTTTATTTAACCAGGTAGGCTAGTTGAGAACACCTTTATTTAACCAGGTAGGCTAGTTGAGAACACCTTTATTTAACCAGGTAGGCCAGTTGAGAACACCTTTATTTAACCAGGTAGGCTAGTTGAGAACACCTTTATTTAACCAGGTAGGCTAGTTGAGAACACCTTTATTTAACCAGGTAGGCTAGTTGAGAACACCTTTATTTAACCAGGTAGGCTAGTTGAGAACACCTTTATTTAACCAGGTAGGCTAGTTGAGAACACCTTTATTTAACCAGGTAGGCTAGTTGAGAACACCTTTATTTAACCAGGTAGGCCAGTTGAGAACACCTTTATTTAAACAGGTAGGCTAGTTGAGAACACCTTTATTTAACCAGGTAGGCTAGTTGAGAACACCTTTATTTAACCAGGTAGGCTAGTTGAGAACACCTTTATTTAACCAGGTAGGCTAGTTGAGAACAAGTTCTCATTTACAACTGCGACCTGGCCAAGATAAAGCAAAGCAGTTCGACACATACAACAACACAGAGTTACACATGGAGTAAAACAAACATACAGTCAATAATACAGTATAAACAAGTCCATATACAATGTGAGCAAATGAGGTGAGATAAGGGAGGTAAAGGCAAAAAGGCCATGGTGGTGAGGTAAATACAAAATAGCAAGTAAAACACTGGAATGGTAGATTTGCAGTGGAAGAATGTGCAAAGTAGAAATAAAAATAATGGGGTGCAAAGGAGCAAAATAAATAAATAAATACAGTAGGGAAAGAGGTAGTTTGTTTGGGCTAAATTATATGTGGGCTATGTACAGGTGCAGTAATCTGTGAGCTGCTCTGACAGCTGCTCTGCTCTGACACATCAGTCTATATATAAATAAAACAATGACTATTTTAATGTTGCTATATTGCTGTATGCCGTTTCCATATAGTGCCCAACACTTCATAGTATGACAGCATCCGATACATCAGCCCAGCTTGGCTGAGGCTGTGACCGTGTATATTCCTTCAGTGAGTACTTGCCACTGTTCACCAAGGATTTCCGGAAGGGATATCTCCCAGACTCACGCTGCATATAAAGACACTTTGTATGTAATGTGCAAATATGTGAGCCCTTGCTGTACACATATGATTAGGTCTGTGGACCACCACACAGCCGCCACCTCCGCAGGTCCTCCACTTCTTTCAGATTTTATTCACAACTGCTGAGCAGGAAAAAGGATTGGGGGGGGGGGGGGGGGGAGACAGGGGGTAGTGGAAGGAGGGGGCAAAGAGACATTTACGTACTCATCAATTCCCCCCTCGCCCCTCTCGTTCGTTCGCTTCATGCGCACTCCTTATTCTGTCTCTCTCTCTCTCTCTCTGTCTCTCTCTCTGTCTCTCTGTCTCTTCTGTCTCTCTCTCTCTGTCTCTCTCTGTCTCTCTCTCTCTCTTGCTGTCTCTCTGTCTCTCTGTGTCTCTCTCTGTCTCACTCTCTCTGTCTCGCTCTGTCTCTCTGTCTCTCTGTTTCACTCTGTCTCTCTCTCTGTCTCTTCTGTCTCTCTGTCTCACTCTGTCTCTCTCATTGTCTCTCTGTCTCTCTCTTTCTCTCACTCTGTCTCTCTCACTCTGTCTCTCTGTGTCTCTGTGTCTCTCTGTCTCTTCTGTCTCTTCTGTCTCTCTGTCTCTTCTGTCTCTCTCTGTCTCTCTCTCTCTGTCTCTTCTGTTTCTCTGTCTCTGTCTCTTCTGTCTCTCTGTCTCTAACTGTCTCTCTCTGTCTCTGTCTCTCTGTCTTCCTGTCTCTCTGTCTCTCTCTCTCTGTCCCTCTGTCTCTCTGTCTATAATAATGTTTTTATTAGTGTTTACTAATGTGTCATTCATTAACCGTCAGGCACCATGAGGAAACATCATCTATCAGACAAAGTGGAGGTTATTATCGCATTAAATCATTTTCACAATATACCTGTGTGGCTCTGCGTGACAGGCCTGGTTTGGCTACGTCCCTTCCCTTCCCTTCCCTTTTCTCCTCCTCTCCCCTCCTCTGCTGTCCTCTCCCCATGCCCCGGGGGAAACTCTCCCAGCCATCATGAGATATGAGCCAGGCCTGTGATGAATATGATATTACCCGTGTCACTGGCTGAGCTCTCTGCTCTCGACTACTACATATCTCTCTCCCTCTCTCAGTTTTTCCTCCCTCTCCTTCTCTCTCTCTCTCTCTCTCTCTCTCTCTCTCTCTTTCTCCCTCTCTCTCTCTCTCTCTCCCCTCTCTCTGTCTCTCTCTCTCTGTCTCTCTCTCTCTCTCTTTCTCCCTGTCTCTCTCTCTCTCTCTCTTTCTCCCTCTCTCTCTGTCTCTCTCTCTCTCTCTCTCTTTCTCCCTCTCTCTCTCTCTCTTTCTCCCTCTATCTCTGTCTCTCTCTCGCTCTCGGCTTTCCTCTCTTTCTCTTTCACTCTCTCTCTGTCTCTCTCTCTCTCGGCTTTCCTCTCTTTCTCTTTCACTCTCTCTCTCTTTCACTCTGTCTCTCTCTCTCTCGCTTTGTCTACCTCTCTCTCTCACTCTCTCTCTCCCTACATCTCACTTTCTCTTTATCAATCTGTCGTTTGTCATCCCTCTCTCTTTTTCTCTCTGTCTCTTCCACTCTTTTCCATGTCTGTGTCTTTCCATCTTCACTTTTCTTTCTCCATATTATCTCCAGCAGAACACAGTAAGCAGCATTGTACACTGTGTGAATGAACGGTGAACATCAGTCCAGGCTATTAGTATCAAGTGTCTGTTAGTCGACGTTGTAGGGATTCATCGGATATTTCAATATGCTTTGTTTCTGCGCCTGCATCCTAGCACTGCCTTCTCTCTCTCTCGCTCGCTCGCCCGCCCGCCCGCCCACACACACACACACACACCCACACACACACACACCTCTAACAACTATCTTTCTAATTTACAGCGCGGTGCCCCATACAGTCTCCCCAATTTTGCGGGGGGACTGTTTCGCAACACCCGCAATAACATCTGCTAAATACGTATGTGTATGTGACCAATAAAATTAGATTTTGATTTGGGCAGCGAGAACAGAAACCGGGCGGTCACAGTCCCCTTCGTTACAATATGCATCTCATTAGGTATCCGTGCTCAGCACCTCTGGGTATAGGCACACTAATGAGCCCGCCACATCCACGCCACATCATCCTCTATTGTTAATTACCACAGCTTAGCCTAGCTGCCTCTCCTCTCTCCCACAGCCTGCCTACTGTAGTCCCGAAATGAGCAGCCATGCCACTGCAGCAGCCATGCTCCTGTGGCAGCCATGCCCCTCCAGCAGCCATGCCCCTGCGGCAGCCATGCTCCTGCGGCAGCCATGCCCCTGCGGCAGCCATGCCCCTGCGGTAGCCATGCCCCTGCGGCAGGCATGCCCCTGCGGTAGCCATGCCCCTGCGGCAGGCATGCCCCTGCGGCAGCCATGCCCCTGCGGCAGCCATGCTCCTGCGGCAGCCATGCTCCTGCGGCAGCCATGCCCCTGCGGCAGCCATGCTCCTGCGGCAGCCATGCTCCTGCGGCAGCCATGCTCCTGCGGCAGCCATGCCCCTGCGGCAGCCATGCTCCTGCGGCAGCCATGCCCCTGCGGCAGCCATGCCCCTGCGGCAGCCATGCCCCTGCAGCAGCCATGCTCCTGCAACAGCCATGCTCCTGCAGCAGCCATGCTCCTGCAGCAGTGGCATAGCCTAGTACAGTAAGTTGTGGGGGGGAGGCGGAGTCTAGAGGCGGAGTCTCTAGAGGCGGAGTCTATCCGTGCCAGGAGTCTAGTTGCAATGCTATTATTGAATCAGTGCTAAGCCTGAGCTGAGCCGGGGGCCATGACGGCACTGCTGCATTGTTAAATAGGTTATTAGAAGCTCAGACTTACTGTATGGATTGGGGTTTGGGTCAGGTGTTTGTATACGATGTGAGCTGATGCATTGTTCTAACATGACGGAAGTACCTGGAATGATACCACATCTGAATGTACATTACAAGTCGTTGTTCTCATAAATATTGAATCTTGATAATTGCGATAGAAGTATTGTTCAATAACCAGATATTGCTCATCAATAACGAAGATACATGTTTGATCAAATATATATGCATACCTCTCAGTGGTTAAGAGTTAAGCAGATACTGTGAGGTGGAATAATCTTTGTGTTAAAAGCCTGTTTTTAGCGCTGAAACGTTTTACATTGAATGGCAGGTGTGTAGAGGGGTTTCATCCCAATAACCCCTCATGCAGGACAGTCAGAATCAGCAGGAGTCCAGCTACATTTGTTGAATTGGAGAGAAAAGGTACAGTGCCTTGCGAAAGTATTCGGCCCCCTTGAACTTTGCGATCTTTTGCCACATTTCAGGCTTCAAACATAAAGATATAAAACTGTATTTTTTTGTGACGAATCAACAACAAGTGGGACACAATCATGAAGTGGAACGACATTTATTGGATATTTCAAACTTTTTAACAAATCAAAAACTGAAAAATTGGGCGTGCAAAATTATTCAGCCCCTTTACTTTCAGTCCAGCAAACTCTCTCCAGAAGTTCAGTGAGGATCTCTGAATGATCCAATGTTGACCTAAATGACTAATGATGATAAATACAATCCACCTGTGTGTAATCAAGTCTCCGTATAAATGCACCTGCACTGTGATAGTCTCAGAGGTCCGTTAAAAGCGCAGAGAGCATCATGAAGAACAAGGAACACACCAGGCAGGTCCGAGATACTGTTGTGAAGAAGTTTAAAGCCGGATTTGGATACAAAAAGATTTCCCAAGCTTTAAACATCCCAAGGAGCACTGTGCAAGCGATAATATTGAAATGGAAGGAGTATCAGACCACTGCAAATCTACCAAGACCTGGCCGTCCCTCTAAACTTTCAGCTCATACAAGGAGAAGACTGATCAGAGATGCAGCCAAGAGGCCCATGATCACTCTGGATGAACTGCAGAGATCTACAGCTGAGGTGGGAGACTGTCCATAGGACAACAAACAAGTATATTGCACAAATCTGGCCTTTATGGATGAGTGACAAGAAGAAATATATCCATAAAAAGTGTCATTTAAAGTTTGCCACAAGCCACCTGGGAGACACACCAAACATGTGGAAGAAGGTGCTCTGGTCAGATGAAACCAAAATTGAACTTTTTGGCAACAATGCAAAACGTTATGTTTGGCGTAAAAGCAACACAGCTCATCACTCTGAACACACCATCCCCATTGTCAAACATGGTGGTGGCAGCATCATGGTTTGGGCCTGCTTTTCTTCAGCAGGGACAGGGAAGATGGTTAAAATTGATGGGAAGATGGATGGAGCCAAATACAGGACCATTCTGGAAGAAAACCTGATGGAGTCTGCAAAAGACCTGAGACTGGGACGGAGATTTGTCTTCCAACAAGACAAGGATCCAAAACATAAAGCAAAATCTACAATGGAATGGTTCAAAAATAAACATATCCAGGTGTTAGAATGGCCAAGTCAAAGTCCAGACCTGAATCCAATCGAGAATCTGTGGAAAGAACTGAAAACTGCTGTTCACAAATGCTCTCCATCCAACCTCACTGAGCTCGAGCTGTTTTGCAAGGAGGAATGGGAAAAAATGTCAGTCTCTCGATGTGCAAAACTGATAGAGACATACCCCAAGCGACTTACAGCTGTAATCGCAGCAAAAGGTGGAGCTACAAAGTATTAACTTAAGGGGGCTGAATAATTTTGCACGCCCAATTTTTCAGTTTTTGATTTGTTAAAAAAGTTTGAAATATCCAATAAATGACATTCCACTTCATGATTGTGTCCCACTTGTTGTTGATTCTTCACAAAAAAATACAGTTTTATATCTTTATGTTTGAAGCCTGAAATGTGGCAAAAGGTCGCAAAGTTCAAGGGGGCCGAATACTTTCGCAAGGCACTGTATATATAATTATTGTCACTCTCTACTTAGGATTCCCAAATTCAATTCATGATCCACATTGCACATGTTTGTAAAGCTGTGAAATAAGTGCTGTTGGGTTTCATCTCATGATTGCTTCTTCTTCTTCTTTTTCCTCTTCTCCTCCTTCTACTTCTTCTTCTTTTTTTTTCTTCTTCTCCTTCTCCTTCTTCTTCTTCTCCTTCTTCTTCTTCTCCTTCTTCTTCTTTTTCTCCTTCTTCTTCTCCTTTTCCTTCTTCTTCTTCTTCTTCTTCTCCTTCTTCTTCTCATTGTTCTTCTTCTTTTTCAACATCCACATGCCCTAATGAAGGCCGACTCTGTTCATTCCTTCCTGGATCTTTAGCCCATTGTTTATTCATTTGGTTAGTGGGCAGGAACCAGCCTGACTCATTAGAGGCTCCCTGCATATCCTTGACTTCTTTCTCCCCTCCTTCTTCTCTGCTAGAGAGGGGCGCCCACAGCTTATAATAAAAGGCAAAGGATTTTAAATTAGAAATTAATTTGGATAATTTGTCTCCTACGAGCGCCCTCCTCCTGCCGCTCCTGCCAGGAATATGTTAATATATCATATTAAGTAATTGCGAGACCCAGATGCACATGATTATGCCATTGGAGAGGGAGAGGGAGAGGGAGAGGGAGAGGGAGAGGGAGCGAGAGAGATCCCCGGCTAGCCTTCGCCTCACGCCACGTTGCTACTTACAGCACCTTGGAGCCAGAGATGCCAACCTTACAAGGAGGAAGGGGGGCAGGGAGAGGGACGAAGAGAGGCGAGAGAGAGGGAAGCTAAAGGAACCACACAGAGAGAGAGAGAGAGTGGGGGGAGAAAGAGAGAGATTAGGGAGCGGTGTAAGCGATTAGCGACCAATTGGGGGGGGGGGGGGGGGGGGGGCAAGGTCATCCCTCCTGCATTCGCCCTCTACCCTTCCTCCTCTCATCCCTCTATCCCTCCATCCACCCTCAGGTTGAACTATTTCTCTGAGGGGCGGGTAAGACGTAATGAAAGGTAATGAAATCAACATCGCTCACACCACTCCACCAGTCCAATTAATCGCCACTGTGTGTACGCGTGTGAGTGTGTGTACATGCGTGTGTGTGCTGGTACAGTAGTGCTACCTGCATTGCCATGTTAGCTCAGCTACTTGGGTCATATTAGACAATACTAAGTCGACCTGCTCCCCCATGAGTGTATGTCCTATAGCACAGTGAGCATGATTGTTACTGATTTCCTCCAGAATCGACAAGTAATACAGCAGAGCATTGGGGAATTGAATAAGAGAAATGTCATCATGGACAAGTATGTATGAGGAATTTCAACCGCAGATCAACTTCACATTAGAGTTGCCCTGTGGGTAGTAGTAGTATGACAATGAGTCTGTCTGAGACTTGTATGCACCATATATGACGGGGGACCCACATATCACACTGCGTTTTGACCAAACACTCCTTAATCTGTTCTGAATTCACTCCCTCCAGTACTTGACACTCTTTATGTGGTGACACAACTCAGGTCTACCAACTGTCATGCCTTGTGGCACATGATTAAATGGAGTGTTATTATTCTAAATGAAATCTCCCTCCACCCACACAGTAGGCTAGAAAGCTGTTGTCTAGATGGGTTTCTGATGGGATTAAAGATTGAGTTGAAGTGTCTTGGTGGAAGTTTGGCCTCTGGTTTTAACAGTATTTTACAGTTTTAATAACATTTTACTGCAGTGGGCTAAATCAGGTTCACACAGAGTGTTTCTTAAACAAATCTACTTTGAAACAGAAGTATACTCCTCACACACATGGATATGGGCTAACTAATGTGTATGGGATTGAGTTTGCATCCCAATATTACACTTTATATGCATCATAGAAGATTGAAATATAACACAACTGTTTGACATAGAAACATTGGATTTTTCAGTTAAGAATATATATATATATATATATATTTTTTTAAATTAATTATGAAAAATATGAATAACATTCCACCCATGAGGCCAATGAGGCTGATTTTGGTCCTTGACTGCAGGAAAGGGCTACAGAATTCCATAACAAATTTTTTTTGAAGCATCAACTGTATCAAGACAAACTGCACTGTTATTAAAAAACATGAAAGCTTCTCTCTTGCATTATTGAACTCCCATGATGTAACCAGTAACCACAAAACCCGTTTTTAAGGGCTTCCCTTACAATTAGGCAAGTGCACCTCTTAAAAAAATACTCACTGTTAATACATTTCAAATATGTTTAATTAGACTGTATTAATTAAAACAAAATGTCTTTCTTTCTCTCCTTTTTCTTGTTGTTGATAGATCAGTAGCGTGACCTCCAGTTAATTGAAACCCAGGAGACTAAATGATAGATCATCTAAATGATCTATCCATAAAAGGTTTTTTTTTTTTTTTTTTTTTTTAAATAGTCAAAATTCAGTGGCAGGCTACTGCAAGGGCCTGCAGCTACTAAGGCGAGCCTTGCTCCAATCCTTTGCCCTTCCTCCGTCGCCATGGAGAAACAAGTGCTACCACTAACTAGCTGGGGATACACTAATTAATAGCAGGAAAACACAGTATGTCTACAGGGCAGTTTCCCCCCAAAAAAGAATGACATCAGTGCACCATCTGAAAAGTCCCCCTGACGATAATGTGTAGAAAGTAATGATGGCCATAGTGATAATGAAAACCATGCATCCCACAAAACCACGGTAATGAGACAGACTGGATGGATAGTTAGTTAGCAGAGTGGCAGAACTGTCTCTGTACGGTGCATTGCCGGTTTCTCTTTGGTCACCAGGCTGGCTTCTACGGTCCATTTCAGGGTGCAAACTTGGAATCCTTTACCCAAAATAATGTCCTCCATGTTAGACCAAATTCACGTAGGTTACCCGTACTTGCCTGGGTAAGGTAATGATGTTGCTTCTTCATTATAAAATGGGTTACTCTTTATTTTAGTCCTATTTCCCATGGCATTCTCATAATATTTACCAATAGTATACATTGGTTGAAGTTCAATGTTAAATTCAAATCTCTCTACCATAGCTAAGCCATATGACACCAATGTCGATTCAAATTTGCAACAAAATTTGATTGGAGGTACACAACATGCTCCCCTCGTAATGAGCCATCTGGCCGTTACCAAGAACCACTTACCAGAATTAACAGGTTGTTAGCAATTGAGTTTTCAGAGTATTTTCTCTGGCTACTCAGCTCAAATTCTAGCGAGACTATAGAATTAAAGCGAAAATATAGCATCCATAAAAGGACCATTGGACATAATACATTTTGGATTCACTACATTTGTAGGTGCAACAGTTTTTATTAAATGTAATACTCAGCAAAAAAATAAACGTCCTCTCACTGTCAACAAAATGTTCAGCAAACTTAACATGTGTAAATATTTGTATGAACATAACAAGATTCAACAACTGAGACATAAACTGAACAAGCTCCACAGACTAACAGAAATGTAATAATGTGTCCCTGAACAAAATCAAAAGTAACAGTCAGTATCTGGTGTGGCCACCAGCTGCATTAAGTACTGCAGTGCATCTCCTACCCATGGACTGCACAAGATTTGCCAGTTCTTGCTGTGAGATGTTACCCCAATCTTCCACCAAGACACCTGCAAGTTCCCTGACATTTCTGGGGGGAATGGCCCTAGCCCTCACCCTTCGATCCAACAGGTCCCAGACATGCTCAATGGAATTGAGATCCGGGATCTTCGCTGGCCATGGCAGAACACTGACATTCCTGTCTTGCAGAAAATCACGCACAGAACGAGCAGTATGGCTGGTGGCATTGTCATGCTGAAGGGTCATGTCAGGATGAAGCTGCTGGAAGGGTACCACATGAGGGAGGAGGATGTCTTCCCTGTAACGCACAGCATTGAGATTGCCTGCAACGACAACAAGCTCAGTCTGATGATGCTGTGACACACCGCCCCGGACCGTGATGGACCCTCCACCTCCAAATCGATCCCGCTCCAGAGTACAGGCCTCGATGTAAAGCTCATTCCTTTGACGATAAACGCGAATCTGACCATCACCCCTGATGAGACAAAACCGCGATTCGTCAGTGAAGAGCACTTTTTTCCAGTCCTGTCTGGTCCAGCGACGGTGGGTTTGTGCCCATAGGTGACATTGTTGCCGGTGATGTCTGGTGAGGACCTGCATTACAACAGGCCTACAAGCCCTCTGTCCAGCCTCTCTAAGCCTATTGTGGACAGTCTGAGGACTGATGGAGGGTTTGTGCATTCCTAGTGTAACTCTGGCAGTTGTTGTTGCCATCCTGTACCTGTCCCGCAGGTGTGATGTTCGGATGTACCGATCCTGTGCAGGTGTTGTTATACGTGGTCTGCCACTGCGAGGACGATCAGAGTACAGACATTGCAATTTATTGCCCTGTCCACATCTGCAGTCCTCATGCCTCCTTGCAGCATGCCTAAGGCACGTTCACGCAGATGAGCAGGGACCCTGGGCATCTTTCTTTTGGTGATTTTCAGAGTCAGTAGAAAGGCCTCTTTAGTGTCATAAGTTTCCATAACTGTGACCTTATTTGCCTACTGTCTGTAAGCTTTTAGTGTCTTAACGACTGTTCCGCAGGTGCATGTTCATTAATTGTTTATGGTTCATCAAACAAGCATGGGGAACCGTGTTTAATCCAATTAAGAATTATCTTTGAAAGACTGGGTACAGAAAAAGGGACGTTTCTTTTTTGGCTGATTTTATGTAATTTATCGCTCTCACGTGCACATTGACATCCATTAACAACTAATGATGTGCTACCTTTTTGCAGTATTTCTGACAATGCTAACATCTAGAAGCAAAAACAAAAGCAAGAAGTACCATTGACTCGCTTAATACAGAAGTGGTTAGATGACTCGGATGCTACTCTGAAGGACTGTTTTGCACAGACTGGAATATGTTCTGGGATTCATCCAATGGCATTGAGGAGTATACCACCTCAGTCGCTGGCTTCATCAATAAGTGCATCAACGACGTCGTCCCCACAGTGACTGTACGTACATACCCCAACCAAAAGCCATGGATTACAGGCAACATCTGCACTGAGTTAAAGACCACTTTGAAGGAGCGGGACACTAATCCGTAAGTTTATAAGAAATCCCGCTATGCCATCAGACGAACCATCAAACAGAAAAAGTGTCACTACAGGACTAAGATTGAATCCTACTACACCGGCTCTGGCGCTCATCGGATGTGGCAGGACTTGCAAACAATTAAGTACAACAAAGAGAAACCCAGCCACGAGCTGCCCAGTGACGCAAGCCTACCAGACGAGCTAAATGCCTTTTATGCTCGCTTCGAGGCAAGCAACACTGAAGCATGCATGAGAGCACCAGCTGTTCAGAATGACTGTGTTATCACGCCCTCCATAGCCGATGTGAACAAAGACTTTAAACAGGTCAACATTCACAAGGCCGCAGGGCCAGACGGATTACAAAGACGTGTTCTCAGAGCATGCGTTGACCGACTATCAAGTGTCTTTACTGATATTTTCAACCTCTCCCTGACCGAGTCTGTAATACCTACATATTTCAAGCAGACGACCATAGTTCCTGTGCCCAAGAAAGCGAAGGTAACCTACCTAAACGATTACTGCCCCGTAGCACTCACGTCGGTAGCCATGAAGTGCTTTGAAAGGCTGGTCATGGCTCACATCAACACCATCATCCCAGAAACACTAGATCCACTCCAATTCGCATACCGCCCCAACAGATCCACAGATGATGCAATCTCAATCGCACTCCGCACTGCCTTTTCCAAACTGGAAAAAAGGAATGCCTATGTGAGAATGCTGTTCATTGACTACAGCTCAGCATTCAACACCAGAGTTCCCACAAGCTCATAACTAAGCTAAGGACCCTGGGAATAAATACCTCCCTCTGCAACTGGATCCTAGACTTCCTGACAGCCGCCCCCAGGTGGTAAGGGTAGGCAACAACACATCTGCCAAGCTGATATGTAGGACTGGTGCCCCTCAGGGGTGCGTGCTTAGTCCCCTCCTTTACTCGTTGTTCACCCATGGCTGCGTGACCAAGCATGACTCCAACGCCATAATTAAGTTTGCTGATGACACAACAGCCTGATCACTGACAACAATGAGACAGCTTATAGGGAGGAGGTCAGAGACCTAGCAGTGTGGTGCCAGGACAACAACATTTCCCTCAATGTGAGCAAGACAAAGGAGCTGATCCTGGACTATAGGAAAAGGAGGGCCGAACAGTCCCCCATTAACATCGATGGAGCTGTAGTGGAGTGGGTCGAGTGTTTCAAGTTCCTTGGTGTCCACATCACCAACAAACTATCATGGTCCAAACACTCGTGAAGAGGCCACAACAACACATTTTCCCCCTCAGGAGACTGAAAAGATTGGGCATGGGTCCCCAGGTGAGTAATCGCTGTTTTGATATCCAGAAGCTCTTTTCGGGTAAAAAAAAAAAAAACGGTGGGAGAAACATTATGTAAAAATAACTTACAAATAATGTGAAAAAAAAAAACATTGGTTAAGAGCCCGTAAAACAGCAGTCCTTTGTTTGTCTGCTGGTGGCATTCAGACGTCTTTGTACCCACAACTTGAAATGGAAAACCAATGAATGGAAGACTTTTACTCTCCCAACTGAGTATTTTTTTCCTGTCAAAGGCTGTGCATCTGTTGAAGGTCAAGAATAAGATATATGTCACGCCCTGGTCTTAGTATTTTGTTTTTTCTTTATTATTTTGATCAGGCCAGGGTGTGACATGGGTTATTTTATGTGGTGTGTGGCAAAAGGTCGCAAAGTTCAAGGGGGCCGAATACTTTCGCAAGGCACTGTACATGGTTACAATGGTTACTTCCCAGCAATTCAGTGCACCACAACAGGTGGCTGAATTGGTACCAAATTATATGTACTGGTGCTTATTTCAAATGAATCACCAAGAAAGCAGAAGGTGATTATTAGGCAAAAACGAGGTAAATAGAGGGTGGTAAAACAAAGGGCAAGCATATAATCCAGAATCCCCCATTCCAACCCTGTATTACTGAAAGTGCAAAGGGATTGTTGACAGTGACAAGCTTTATGGCAAATTGTGGTGTGTGGGCGTTAGGCTTAATGGTGTGGGTGAAATGTTGGATGCCCATCTTCCAAACAATATCCCCTTAGGGGAACCGGCTTACGGTACCAATACAGCTACTGTCACGGACCCCCGCCAGGAGAATTCCTTATCAGCCCTGTCCCTTAACAACCTGGAGCTGAGGATCCACCCTTCTCCCGCAGCTATAGGCAACCCAGCCGTGCGTGCATCATCATCACGGGAGGCACCTGGGACTTCTGTTGGTCTGAGTCCAAACTACACTGGATTCAGTGGCGTTGAATGTGCTCCAGAGAAGCCAGTGATGGGGCCACTCCTTCCTTCCTGGCCAGATATATAGCTAGCTCCCTTTTGGAGGGAGGAGGGTCAGATGTTTTTTTATTTTTTTTTAAACCTAATTACTGAATATGGTAAATCTGCCTCGGGGTTATCATTATTGATGTTAAACCCCAAGGACATACACACATATGGGCTCCTATCTCTGAGCTGCTTCATTAGTTCACCATAATATACTTCCTCTCTCGCATGCAGCCGCCGACATTGAGGTGGGAAACGGGGGCCCCATAATTAAGAAAAGCGACTGCGTCTGTGCTGTTTTGTTTGCTTCTAAAGGGATACGTAACACAGGCACCGCAGCCACGTTGTCCCTCAAATCTGTGCTCCCAGCATCCCCCTCTCCTTCAAGACAAATTAATAGACAACCGCCACTGAAGCGTTACATTGCTTTGCCGACAACTGGATTTGTATTTTTATTAGAACAACAGCCTTCTGCTTTTTTTGTTTTTTCATTAAACAACTTTTCGAGGTTGTCCAAGAACAGTCGTAATGAGTATTACATCATCAACACAGTGACGCATTGCATAGATCATATTGTGTCAAAGCATACATTTGGAAAATGTGAAAAATGAATTATAGAGCAACAAGGAGAGTGGATTTTGTTGTTGTTCTGTCTCCATATAAACATTACTGTAATGTGCTGTAGCTGGTTCCCATAGAGATGAAATGAAGGCCTTGCTTGATTTTTAGTCTGTTTCCATTCAGTATCAAGATATCTCCCCTGAAGAAGTGGGCATTGCACATACCAGCTGTGTCCTCATATTCCTGTTGTTCACCATCATTACTTCTCCTTCGCATGACAGCCACACACTCACCTTCCCCATTCACTCAATCCCCCATTCTCTCATCCCCCATTCTCTCATCCCTCATTCTCTCATCCCCCATTCTCTCATCCCCCATTCTCTCATCCCTCATTCTCTCATCCCCCATTCTCTCCACCACCAGAGATGTTTTCCACCATCTAACATATTTTATTTTCCTTCCCTTACCTTATCCCTCTACCTTGCGGTTGAGGGGGTCCTGCTCTTGAACACAGTCAGGGGGAATCTCCCTCAAGCCGGGTGTTGTGTACCCGTGCTTTGCCTTGCCACATACGCATGTCATGGAGTGTCAGGGCCAAGGTGGGCCCCTGATGTGATCGGCCCTGATGGCAGCATATTCTCTGCTGATGGCGGTCATGGCGATTCCCAGGTATCAAGCCACCACTGCGCTCCCTTCATACGAGAGGGCTGTTCTGGGGCCCACAACTACAATCCACTCTTCCCAGGCTGCGTCAGGATTCAACATGGCAGCCCTGTTTTCCCAACGTCGTTGCACCCCCATGCTCCACTTCCCTCATTTGACTCCCTATTATTCCGTTCCACTGAGCTCCACTTTAGAAAAGTCTCTTATATACAGACCAGACAGGAACCTGCTCCTGGAACACCTAGCCTCTATATAGCTAGCTCCAAGATGGAGGCTTACATATGGTATATAGGCTATGATACAGGTATAAAGTGTGTTTCCTCCCTCCCTGGCTGGTTAAAGATGCACTGTGCATTATTTAAGTAGTATATAATTAAATATGTGGCTTTGCAAGAGACTTTCAGAGAGATTTTCCACACACTGAGCACTGACTGGAACCCAGGGGGCTGATGGCTGTGTGGCTGATGGCTGCATGCTCGCACGAGAGAGAGAATAAGAGAGAGTAAGAGAGAGAGTAAGAGCGAGAGAGAGAGAGAGAGAGAATAAGAGAGATAAAGTAAGAGCGAGAGAGAGTAAGAGCGAGAGAGAGAGTAAGAGCGAGAGAGAGAATAAGAGAGAGAGTAAGAGCGAGAGAGAGTAAGAGAGAGTAAGAGCGAGAGAGAGAGTAAGAACGAGGGAGAAGAGAGAGTAAGAGAGCGAGAGAGTAAGAGAGAGAGAGAATAAGAGAGAGAGAGTAAGAGAGAATAAGAGAGAGAGAGTGAGAGAGTGAGAGAGAGTGAGAAAGAGAGAATAAGAGAGAGAGAGTGAGAGAGAGTGAGAAAGAGAGAATAAGAGAGAGAGAGTGAGAGAGTGAGAGAGAGTGAGAAAGAGAGAACAAGAGAGAGAGAGTGAGAGAGTGAGAGAGAGAGAGAGAGACAGTGAAAGAGAGTGAGAGAGAGAATACGAGAGAGTAAGAGAGAGTAAGAAAGAGAGAAAGAGATTAAGAGAGTAAGAAAGAGAGAGAGAGTAAGAGAGAGTAAGAGAGAGTAAGAGAGAGTAAGAGAGAGAGAGAGAGTAAGAGAGAGTAAGAAAGAGTAAGAAAGAGAGAGAGAGTGAGAGAGAGTAAGAGAGAGTAAGAGAGAGAGAGAGAGAGTAGGAGAGAGGAGCAGTGGTTAACATTCTGCATTTGCCCGCCCCTCGTAATTTATTGAAACTCATCTGTAACATGGCATGGCACTGATTTATATATTGATTTGAAAAATAAATACAAGTGATAGAAACCTGAAACCTGATGGACTGTCGCGACATGCAGGAGTAACGATATGAAACATTGGGAGGAAATTAGATAATATGCCCCCCTAGACAACTGTAGCCACCAGCCCATTCATTATTAGCTTGATATTTATTATTACGAATTTCTCTTCATGAGTGACTGCAGAATATGTGGTTCGGCTCAAGCTGTTAAGTCCCTGACAGGAATGAAGTGTGGGAACCTTCTGGCTGTTGGCTGCTGACAGCAAATTTGGAGTGGAAGATTCATTACATGCATTATTGTAACACACACACACGCACGCACGCGCGCCCTCGCAAACCCACACCGATACACACACACACACAGATATGCTACACACTCACACGATATTTTCATGCAAGGATAGATGGACGTAGTTTCAATAACTTAGTCACATCACGATCTGAATATATACACATGGTTGCCATGGCCACCGGGGTCAACACCTACTTTACATTCCAGCGCACACATTTATCTGTTCTGAGCCCACCAAGTATATGAAAATGAATGCAATAAAGTCGTGCACACTTACATCATGAACAGAAACGCATGCTCATGCATGCTTATCGTTCCAGACTCACTAGACTACACTACATTTACTGGAACAGCGGGGGGTGGGGTGGGGTGGGGGCAGCTGTTTAAAGGAATTCCTACTTTCCTTGCCAAGGCTTTCACCACCAGTTTAAAACGACTTTATAATCACAGACAGCACAGTCAAATAAATCGTAACAACATACAGTAGGGGCTGCCATCCAAGCCAGGGACATGATTTTAAAAAAAAAACATTCATTGTCGAGGCACAGACGACGGGGAAAAAAAATGGCATCATCCCATTTCTCCAGCTCACTTTACCAGGCCCCCTTGCCAATTATGACTGCAATCATTGATGCATTTTGTATCCTTTACATGAATTACAGTGAGGAGGACGCTAAACATCTGCCTCGGGGCTGCGAAAATATGTCCCTGCTAAACAGATGGCCTTCATATTAGGAGTGTGTTCATTTGGAGGCAGGAGGGTGGTAATGAGTTTGGGTGGAAGGTGCTGCTGCTGCTGTGGGGCTTCATGTTGGAGGAAGGCCCAGCGTCAAAGAAAGGGTGTTCAGTAGCTGACTATTTTGAACTTGTCCAATAAGAAAATGAACGCTAATTTCTTTTTGTTTTCTGTTGCAAAACGTTTTGCTACGGTGTGTCCAAATGAGCATGACCCAGGTTTCGCCGTACTTCAACATGATAGGACACTTCTGTTGAAAGAATCTGTGTTGACTTTCCTTACCCTTCAACAGGAGTCCCCGATTATATTCAGCCGTGGGCCAATTTTTCTTTGTGTGGAGAGTCGGGGTTCTGGAAACACTGCAAATTGACTGCAACAATCCCAAACAGATATAGTATTTGACAAAAACAGAATCATTTCAAACATTGATTACACTGGGATACCAGATACTGTACTATCATCACATAGGCCTTTGTTTATGCGTGGGAATATTTGGGAACTGATTTCCGAAATTAAAACTTCAAACTGATTTCCTGGTGATTTTACAGTATTTTATGTCCAACAACGAAAATGTAATAAATAATAATAAATAAATAAATAAAAGTGTTGCTCAGAACTCTTGGGGGGGGGGGGGGGGGAATAAAATCCTCAGGGGGCTGTCTATTGGGGAACCCTGCCCTACAAAGTACAAATGATTGGCTACCTAAATTGGAGCAATGTCTCTCATTTTACCATCCTTCTGTTGACTTGTTGCCCATCCGTACTCACAATATCATCCTATTTAATAACTTAACCCTCTCCAGTCTCCACAGATCTACTCAAGCCATCCACTGACTACAACTCAGATCTGTGGGAGGCACACAGGGAGAGCTCATGACCTACGCTCGGCCTACTAGCTGGTGGTAGCCCAGCATTACAGTACACCCACACTCCATACAGCCTCCATGTCCAGCGACTACTCTCTCACAACCACCCAGGCCCAAGGATGAAAACGGCTGCTCCCACTGAACTAAGAGCTGTAACGAATAGGCTGACAGACCACCCCGCTGTGGCAATTTGAATTGGACGACATTATATACCACCCTATTTGCTGTTGTGATGAGCTGTAGACAACTCACATTATTTATTAACAGAGGTCAACGGAACAGCGCAGAGGTCACTGGACCCAGGTAAAAGGGTGACATTAATAAGAGAGAGGCAGAGGCGGTGAGAGAGAGAGAGAGGGAGGCGGTGATAGAGAAAAAGAGAGAGGCAGTGATAGAGAGAGAGAGGGGCGGTGATAGAGAGAGAGGCGGTGATAGAGAGGCGGTGATAGAGAGAGAGAGAGAGAGAGAGAGAGAGAGAGAGAGAGAGAGAGAGAGGCGGTGATAGAGAAAAAGAGAGAGAGGCAGTGATAGAGAGAGAGAGGGGCGGTGATAGAGAGAGAGGCGGTGATAGAGAAAAAGAGAGAGGCAGTGATAGAGAGAGACGGTGATAGAGAGAGAGACGGTGATAGAGAGAGAGACGGTGATAGAGAGAGAGAGAGAGGCGGTGATAGAGTGAGAGAGAGAGAGGCAGTGATAGAGAGAGAGAGAGAGAGAAGCAGTGAAGGAGAGAGAGAGAGGCGGTGATAGAGAGAGAGAGAGGCGGTGATAGAGAGAGGCGGTGAGAGAGAGAGAGAGGCGGTGATAGAGAGAGAGAGAGGCGGTGATAAGAGTGAGAGAGAGAGAGGCAGTGATAGAGAGAGAGAGGCGGTGATAGAGAGAGGCGGTGATAGAGAGAGAGAGAGGCGGTGATAGAGAGAGGCGGTGATAGAGAGAGAGAGAGGCGGTGATAGAGAGAGAGGACAAGAGGCAGAAACAAAGACAGAGATATCTGTACTACTACTTTGTGTCCATTTATTGAGTGGTTATTCAAAGGAATGTGTTGGTTTGAACCCTCTGGGAGGTTGTTTCCTGCCACGGGTGGTCATATATTTGGATAAAAAGGTGTTATTGGTGATTATTACACAACAATATTTTTGGTAAATTTTACTCTCTCTAAATATGATTTTATGTTAATTAGGATCTGTTTACCCGAAGTGGACGGGGACATCATCGTCAAAATATGCGACATTTGATGCATGATTAAAATGCTGCATTTCAAACTGGGGGTTAGCCTTATTTATTTTTTTTAAATGTTGAGGCGCTATAAGACAAATGGTGTAGTTAGCCATGGGTCAACGGGGGCTTTCTATCCCATAATGACCTTTCCGAGGGATGGAAGAAGTTCTACTGCTCCCTCCCTCAGCATCATGAAAGGAACCATAGGCTACAGCATCTCAACAGTTGACAACAGAGGTGTAATGCCTAACATCATACCAACCTCTCAACCTAGCATCGAATGATAGCCTATCTATCCATGGTTGTCACATCGTATGAGGTCACCACAGTATCACATCAAACAATATCTCCCCAAAAATATTTAAATAAAACGTATACTGGTGTCGTTCAAAAACACCAAAATGTTCTAAAGAATCCACAAAATATCTCTACAACCGATTTGTGTCTGTTGCAGGAAAAAGAGAGTGGCAGACATTTGCGTAACACTTGCCACTCCATAGATGAACCGAAATGAACAGTCCTGTGAGGGTTCCACTGTAGCCTGGAGACACTAGAACTTTGAGGAGGATCTATCACTTTGTCAGCACTGAGCTAACAGCTTTTATGAAATACCAAATGACTAATTGCCCTGTGTTGTTTTCTTGCCTGGATGTTAGCTTGTAACAACTCCACTTCCATTACACCTCTAACAGAGCAGTATCCTACCATCTGCAGAGCAGTATCCTGCCATCTACAGAGCAGTATCCTGCCATCTAACAGAGCAGTATCCTGCCATCTAACAGAGCAGTATCCTGCCATCTAACAGAGCAGTATCCTGCCATCTAACAGAGCAGTATCCTGCCATCTAACAGAGCAGTATCCTGCCATCTAACAGAGCAGTATCCTGCCATCTACAGAGCAGTATCCTGCCATCTACAGAGCAGTATCCTGCCATCTAACAGAGCAGTATCCTGCCATCTAACAGAGCAGTATCCTGCCATCTAACAGAGCAGTATCCTGCCATCTAACAGAGCAGTATCCTGCCATCTAACAGAGCAGTATCCTGCCATCTACAGAGCAGTATCCTGCCATCTACAGAGCAGTATCCTGCCATCTAACAGAGCAGTATCCTGCCATCTAACAGAGCAGTATCCTGCCATCTAACAGAGCAGTATCCTGCCATCTACAGAGCAGTGTCCTGCCACCTACAGAGCAGTATCCTACCATCTACAGAGCTGGCTAATATTGTCATTTCACACCAAGCTACGGAGGACCAGTGTCATCTTCCCTCAAATAATTTGAATTAGCTGACAGACTATTTGTATTGGCAAAATCTTACAGATTGCACCTATAATACACGTCAGTTAAATTCTTTAGACCAGGGTCCACCCTTTAGATGTAGACTAGAGTCCACCCTTTAGATGGTAGACCAGGGTCCACCCTTTAGATGGTAGACCAGGGTCCACCCTTTAGATGTAGACTAGAGTCCACCCTTTAGATGGTAGACCAGGGTCCACCCTTTAGATGTAGACCAGGGTCCACCCTTTAGATGTAGACTAGGGTCCACCCTTTAGATGTAGACTAGGGTCCACCCTTTAGATGTAGACTAGGGTCCACCCTTTAGATGTAGACTAGAGTCCACCCTTTAGATGTAGACTAGAGTCCACCCTTTAGATGTAGACTAGAGTCCACCCTTTAGATGTAGACTAGAGTCCACCCTTTAGATGTAGACTAGAGTCCACCCTTTAGATGTAGACTAGAGTCCACCCTTTAGATGTAGACCAGAGTCCACCCTTTAGATGTAGACCAGGGTCCACCCTTTAGATGGTAGACCAGGGTCCACCCTTTAGATGGTAGACCAGGGTCCACCCTTTAGATGGTAGACCAGGGTCCACCCTTTAGATGGTAGACCAGGGTCCACCCTTTAGATGGTAGACCAGGGTCCACCCTTTAGATGGTAGACCAGGGTCCACCCTTTAGATGTAAATTAGGGTCCACCCTTAAAGGGAAGGCAAGTTGAATGTCTCAAACTTCCTGCTAGTCTTTTCCCAGAGTGGAGCTGTTTGTTCACTAGAGTGGTGGTAGCACATCAAAGGCTCTCTGGTGTAAAACAGGCAAAACTGTACCAGCTGAATGGGGATAGATGGGCAGATGACAACCTGCGCCCTGCGTTGTCATCTGTAAAAACCATATGTATTCTAACGCCACAGGTTACACACAGATTTCTCTCTCTTTCCCTTTGAGGATGGCAGAAACCGAAGAGACCAAGATGTATGTTTGTCAATTAAAACAATTAGATCTAAAATATCACCACATGATTTGCTGAAGGTAGCATGGGATTCTCAACCTCAAAGTAATCACCTTCCACCCCATGCCTCAATAAAATCCAGGTGCTGATCGCATCATTATCTCCTAGAGGAGACAATCTAACCTTTCTCCCGAACGTCACCCTGACACACAAACACACACGTGATGTTCCACTCATCCAAATGACATCTAACGCCAAACCCTTTCAACAATGTTTGTTTTCGCTCTAGTGCCATCTTATTCCAGGATGACTAATAAAACAAGCCCGGGGCCATCTGATGGGTAAACATCTGAGAAGCTCCTTGGCAGCCGTTCAACTCCCTCCTCTGCAGCCAATGGATAAGAGATGGCTGGCAAGCTAGCTACTTACACTGTAATAAATAAATGAAAACATGAAGAAAAAAAACTACCTTTTGAATAAACTTCCCAGTTTGTTTTTAATGTAAAAAGAGCTAACCTTTCACCAAAATATTTGCGAACACGTTCATACACTTCCGAGCATGACAAGATGTCAATGTGCTTCTGAGCGGTATTTCGTACAATTGGATATAAATGACAACTAAACCATAAGAAGACATTTCTCAGACAATCATTGAGTAAAACATTTTTTTTTTTTTTGTCTTCTGGCACATGCAGGTGAAAATAAACATTCAATTTCGGGACATGATCAGTTCAATAAAAGTCTATAGCTTATCTTTCAACTGTCTCGTCCCCCTTCGTCTTGCACAGGCTAAAGTCATTAGTCACTTACAGTGCAAAACTGTGCTATTAAGGTTAGCTAAGAGGCCAGCTTCCATTTCAGAGTCTCGTAGGTGCACCGTATCCATGTTCTCCTCCTGGGAATGTTTATGGATGGGGCTCTATTTAGCCTTTAAACGTGTTAGGAGCCCACCTGTTATTAGGTCCATGTTAGATTAGGAACGTTAGAAAAACGTCTGTTTATCCCGACATAGGTCCCTCTTACTACACGTTCTGTGATAGCAGCCTGACTTTCTTCCCTGTTAGAACCATATTGCTGAGGTCGTGTCAGCGTCGTGTGTATAGGTGGCAGGGAAGTCAGGCGCAGGAGAGTCAAAATGGAGTGTAAATGGAGACTTTTAATAAATGTCAACAGAACATGCTCCATAACACTAAAAGGTGAAACAAACCATGGGTACGAGGACCCGTCGCGCACCAACACAACAAAATCACAACACTGACAATAAAACAATCTCTGACAAAGACATGAGGGGAAACAGAGGGTTAAATACACAACAGGTAATGAATGGGATTGAAAACAGGTGTGTGGGAAGACAAGACAAAACCAATGGAAAATGAAAAATGGATCAATGATGGCTAGAAGACCGGTGACGTCGAACGCCGAGCACCGCCCGAACAAGGAGAGGCAACGACTTCGTCAGAAGTCGTGACAGGTCGGCCAAAGATGGCAGCTTCGTCTCGTCTTTGTTTTTGCTGTAAACATTCAGGGAAATGCCCAACAGAACTAAAAGGCCACTCCAAATGTACCCGAGAGGAAATGGAACGGAGAGGTGTGTTACAATGCTTTCAGAGCCTTGAAAGCAGGCTAAATTGAACTAAAGCAAAATAAACTCAGCTAAAAAATAAACGTCCTCTCACTGTCAACTGCGTTTATTTTCAGCAAACTTAACATGTGTAAATATTTGTATGAACATAACAAGATTCAACAACGGAGACATAAACTGAACAAGTTCCACAGACTAACAGAAATGGAATAATGTGTCCCTGAACAAAGGGGGGTCAAAATCAAAAGTAACAGTCAGTATCTGGTGTGGCCACCAGCTGCATTAAGTACTGCAGTGCATCTCCTCCTCATGGACTGTACCAGATTTGCCAGTTCTTGCTGTGAGATGTTACCACACTCTTCCACCAAGGCACCTACAAGTTCCCGGACATTTCTGGGGGGAATGGCCCTAGGCCTCACCCTCTGATCCAACAGGTCCCAGACGTGCTCAATGGGATTGAGATCCGGGATCTTCGCTGGCCATGGCAGAACACTGACATTCCTGTCTTGCAGAAAATCATGCACATAACGAGCAGTATGGCTGGTGGCATTGTCATGCTGGAGGGTCATGTCAGGATGAGCCTGCAGGAAGGGTACCACATGAGGGAGGATGATGTCTTCCCTGTAACGCACAGCATTGAGATTGCCTGCAATGACAACAAGCTCAGTCCGATGATGCTGCGACACACCTCACTAGACCATGACGGACCCTCCACCTTCAAATTGATCCCGTTACAGAGTACAGGTCTCGGTGTAACGCTCATTCCTTTGACGATAAACGTGAATCTGACCATCACCCCTGGTGAGACAAAACCGCGACTCGTCAGTGAAGAGCACTTTTTTCCAGTCCTGTCTGGTCCAGCGACGGTGGGTTTGTGCCCATAGGCGACATTGTTGCCGGTGATGTCTGCTGAGGACCTGCCTTAAAACAGGCCTTACAAGCCCTCAGTCCAGCCTCTCTCAGCCTATTGCAGACAGTCTGAGCACTGATGGCGGGATTGTACATTCCCGGTGTAACTCGGGCAGTTGTTGTTGCAATCCTGTAGCTGTCCCGCAGGTGTGATGTTCGGATGTACCGATCCTGTGCAGGTGTCGTTACACGGGGTCTGCCGCTGCGAGGAAAATCGGCTGTCCATCCTGTCTCCCTGTAGCGTCTCACAGTACGGACATTGCAATGTATTGCCTAAGGCACGTTCACGCAGATGAGCAGGGACCCTGGGCGTCTTTCTTTCTTTTATTTTGATTGTCAGAGTCAGTAGAAAGGCGTGTCCTAAGTCTTTAGTGTCTTAAGTTCTCATAACTGTGACCTTAATTGCCTACCGTCTGTAAGCTGTTAGTGTTTTAACAACCGTTCCACAGGTGCACGTTCATTAACTGTTTATGGTTCATCGAACAAGCATGGGAAACAGTGTTAAAAGCCTTTACAATGAAGATCTGTGAAGTTATTTGGATTTTTACGAATTATCTTTGAAAGACAGGGTCCTGAAAAAGGGACGTTTCTTTTTTTGCTGAGTTTAGCAGAGACTGACGATAAAATGACTTACTGAAAAGTAAAAGGCTTTGAGAAGAACATAAAGGGTAGGATAATCGTCATCGCCTTACGTCCGGTCGTCACTGAAATGAACAGAAGACAGAAAAGTGAGAAAAATAATACTCCAAAACCTTGAATCTAAGTCTGTCACATCCAATGGACATCAAGGAAATAGATATTTCTTTAACTTTGGCGATGAGATTAACTGCAAGACAAATGTCAAAGTAATGTCAAAATTAATCCGGAAGTTTCCAGAACTTTTAAATAAGATTCCGATCACTCTAATCTAGCTTCATTTCAATAATCTGATGTGGCTTCTTTTTTTTACCATTGCGAAATGTCAAGTTTATGCTTTTAAAATGTAGAGGTAGAGTTGGAGGGTTAGCAAGGATATCACAAGTCATACAGTAGGAGCCTTTCTGTGAAGCCATAGGCTTACTTAGGGGAGTTCTAACTCAAGGTGGCATTGGTCCAAAAAAATTCACATTCTGATTTAAAACATTAAAAAAATATATATATACAGTGCCTTGCGAAAGTATTCGGCCCCCTTGAACTTTGCGACCTTTTGCCACATTTCAGGCCTCAAACATAAAGATACAAAACTGTATTTTTTTGTGAAGAATCAACAACAAGTGGGACACAATCATGAAGTGGAACGACATTTATTGGATATTTCAAACTTTTTTTAACAAATCAAAAACTGAAAAATTGGGCGTGCAAAATTATTCAGCCCCTTTACTTTCAGTGCAGAAAACTCTCTCCAGAAGTTCAGTGAGGATCTCTGAATGATCCAATGTTGACCTAAATGACTAATGATGATAAATACAATCCACCTGTGTGTAATCAAGTCTCCGTATAAATGCACTTGCACTGTCATAGTCTCAGAGGTCCGTTAAAAGCGCAGAGAGCATCATGAAGAACAAGGAACACACCAGGCAGGTCCGAGATACTGTTGTGAAGAAGTTTAAAGCCGGATTTGGATACAAAAATATTTCCCAAGCTTTAAAACATCCCAAGGAGCACTGTGCAAGCGATAATATTGAAATGGAAGGAGTATCAGACCACTGCAAATCTACCAAGACCTGGCCGTCCCTCTAAACTTTCAGCTCAAGACTGATCAGAGATGCAGCCAAGAGGCCCATGATCACTCTGGATGAACTGCAGAGATCTACAGCTGAGGTGGGAGACTCTGTCCATAGGACAACAATCAGTCGTATATTGCACAAATCTGGCCTTTATGGAAGAGTGGCAAGAAGAAAGCAATTTCTTAAAGATATCCATAAAAAGTGTAGTTTAAAGTTTGCCACAAGCCACCTGGGAGACACACCAAACATGTGGAAGAAGGTGCTCTGGTCAGATGAAACCAAAATTGAACTTTTTGGCAACAATGCAAAACTTTATGTTTGGCGTAAAAGCAACACAGCTGAACACACCATCCCCACTGTCAAACATGGTGGTGGCAGCATCATGGTTTGGGCCTGCTTTTCTTCAGCAGGGACAGGGAAGATGGTTAAAATTGATGGGAAGATGGATGGAGCCAAATACAGGACCATTCTGGAAGAAAACCTGATGGAGTCTGCAAAAGACCTGAGACTGGGACGGAGATTTGTCTTCCAACAAGACAATGATCCAAAACATAAAGCAAAATCTACAATGGAATGGTTAAAAAAAAACATATCCAGGTGTTAGAATGGCCAAGTCAAAGTCCAGACCTAAATCCAATCGAGAATCTGTGGAAAGAACTGAAAACTGCTGTTCACAAATGCTCTCCAGCCAACCTCACTGAGCTCGAGCTGTTTTGCAAGGAGGAATGGGAAAAAATTTCAGTCTCTCGATGTGCAAAACTGATAGAGACATACCCCAAGCGACTTACAGCTGTAATCACAGCAAAAGGTGGCGCTACAAAGTATTAACTTAAGGGGGCTGAATAATTTTGCACGCCCAATTTTTCAGTTTTTGATTTGTTAAAAAAAGTTTGAAATATCCAATAAATGTCGTTCCACTTCATGATTGTGTCCCACTTGTTGTTGATTCTTCACAAAAAAATACAGTTTTATATCTTTATGTTTGAGGCCTGAAATGTGGCAAAAGGTCGCAAAGTTCAAGGGGGCCGAATACTTTCGCAAGGCACTGTATATATGGACTAGTCATAGGAAACAATGGGAACTGTTCAATTGAACACTTTGAAACATAAAAAGAGAGTTAAGAGTTGTTTTGTGGGGTTCCGCAAGCAAAGCATTTGCCCAGGCCTGAATGGTCTTCTCACCTGTGACGGTGACCAGGGCTCCGAAGAGTTTGATCAAGGCCAGCACAAAATAAATGCCAAAGTATCTCCGTGAGAGAGAAGAAGAATGCTGATTTATATATATATATATTGATATATAGGCTACGTGTCCTTTAAAAAAAAATGTGATGTAGTTCTGTTCTTGTCTATTAATGTTCTGTATGTCATGCTTCTGGTTTTGTGTGGAACCCCAGGAAGAGTAGCTCCTGCTTTCGCAAACAGCTAATGGGGAACCTAATAAAATACCAAAATACCGGTACCATTTCAGAGCTGGAGCCGTTGTGGAGCTTCATCTGCAGCTTTCTCCTGCACGTTCCCAATGGAAGCGTCAGCGCACAGAGCCAAAGAGACGAGGAGGACACCTAAAACTCCAGACAAACCAGGTTAACCACCGTAACCAATAACAGCACTCATCTTTAGGGAGTTCAAACTTCACATGTAAAAGTACTTCAGTCCCAGCCCAGGTAACAAGTACTAGGCTTAAATTGGCCCATGCTCATAAATGTCAGCATTCTGATTACTTTGATACACGTTCTTGTCTTAAACCTATTTTAAATGGTGAAAGGATTGATCCATAGCTAAACGGTGTCGTAACCACTCCGCCGATTTACCAACAGATAAATAACAGATTCAGAGTCACGTGTTACCTGTTGCATTGAAGTTGGGTGCGACTTTACTGTCAGCTAGGGTGAACCAGATGAGTCCCAGACTCATACAGAGAGCAGCCGATAGATACATCAGCCAGATTGTACCGTTTCCCTAGAAAACAGAGAGGCGTCAGGATACAGAGGCAAGGGAATTTCTCCATAGCAGCTGATTTACAATTCAGGGAGACTCCTCGACTGACACGTTCCACTTGGATAGCACGTTGAATACACTAAGTGGATCTCAGCGTCGAGAACTTTTTTTTTTTTAATGATTCCAAATGATCCTAAATCTGTCATGACTGACATCCAATCACAAAAACCTTTGAAACGAAAAGGTGAACTAAACGTTTTGACATTTCTGAGGGCATTTCCCTTCGTGACAAGATGGTGGAAACCACAGAACAGGTGGAGACAGATGGAGCCGGTGTCTTCTCACCCCTCCATATGGGTCAAGCAGAAAACGTAAATGCGCTGGCTAGATAGATGCAATTCTGAGTGGCGGATAGGAGTGGAGCACTTGGCAGACAAGTCACCACTCTGCCTCATATCAGCGTGGGTTCAGAGAGGCCCACGTCCCACTGGCTGTTGAAGTCGGAAGTTTACATACACCGTAGCCAAATACATTTAAACTCAATTTTTCACAATTCCTGACATTTAATCCTAGTAAAAATTCCTGGCCTTAGGTCAGTTAGAATCACCACATTATTTGAAGAAAGTGAAATGTCAGAATAATAGCAGAGAGAATTATTTATTTCAGCTTTTATTTCTTTCATGGGTCAGAAGTTTACATACACTCAATTAGTATTTGGTAGCATTGCCTTTAAATTGTTTAACTTGGGTCAAACATTTCAGGTAGCATTCCACAAGCTTCCCACAATAAGTTGGGTGAATTTTGGCCCATTCCTCCTGACAGAGCTGGTGCAACTGAGTCAGGTTTGTAGGCCTCCTTGCTCGCACACGCTTATTCAGTTCTGCCCACACATTTTCTATAGGATTGAGGTCATGGCTTTGTGATGCCATTTTACACAACTTTGGATGTAAGCTTGGGGTCATAGTCCATTTGGAAGACCCATTTGCCACCAAGCTTTAACTTTCTGACTTCTCTGACACTTGAAATGTTGCTTCAATATATGAACATAATTTTCCGCCCTCATGATTCCATCTATTTTGTGAAGTGCACCAGTTCCTCCTGCAGCAAAGCATACCCACAACATGATGCTGCCACTCCTGTGCTTCAAGGTTGGGATGGCGTTTTTCGGCTTGTAAGCTTCCCCCGTTTTCCTCAAAACATAACGGATGGTCATTATGGCCAAACAGTTCTATTTTTGTTTCATCAGACCAGAGGACATTTCTCCAAAAAGTCTTGGCTAATTTCTTTTGATTTTCCCATGATTTCAAGCAGAGGCACTGAGTTTGAAGGAATGCCTTGAAATACATCCACATGTACACCTCTAATTGACTCAAATAATGTCAATTAACCTATCAGAAGTTTCTAAAGCCTTGACACACTATTCTGGAATTTTCCAAGCTGTTTAAAGGCACAGTCAACTTAGTGTATGTAATCTTCTGACCCACTGGAATTGTGATACAGTGAATTATAAGTGAAATAATCTGTCTGTAAACAATTGTTGGAAAAATTACTTGTTTCATGCAGAAAGTAGATGTCCTCACCGACTAACAAGCAATTTGTGGAGTGGTTGAAAAACTAGTTTTAATGACTCCAACCTAAGTGTATGGAAACTTCCGATTTCAACTGCAATTATGAATATAGAGCTATTTCCTGTTGTTGTTTTTTTATGACCATTTTCATTATTTCATCTCCCTTAGTCCTGCATGTTGGAGCTCAGTGCCTAAGATGTTCACTGTACCCTGCAGTCACACCTGCAACCCTGTACATGTGACTATTAAAACACTGTACCCTGCAGTCACACCTGCAACCCTGTACATGTGACTATTAAAACACTGTACCCTGCAGTCACACCTGCAACCCTGTACATGTGACTATTAAAACACTGTACCCTGCAGTCACACCTGCAACCCTGTACATGTGACTATTAAAACACTGTACCCTGCAGTCACACCTGCAACCCTGTACATGTGACTATTAAAACACTGTACCCTGCAGTCACACCTGCAACCCTGTACATGTGACTATTAAAACACTGTACCCTGCAGTCACACCTGCAACCCTGTACACGTGACTATTAAAACACTGTACCCTGCAGTCACACCTGCAACCCTGTACATGTGACTATTAAAACACTGTACCCTGCAGTCACACCTGCAACCCTGTACACGTGACTATTAAAACACTCAATCTGAATGTGAAAGGTTGGTAGGTGCACATGGCCCTTTGAACAAGTGCAGCCATGCAAAATTATATTTAAAAAACTTTCTACTGGACTTTTCAACTCAATCAAATCAAACAGGAGAAGAGAGAGGGTTGAGGTTGGTTTGTGTTGTGTTGAACACATGTAAAACGAAAGGAAGAGGAGACTGAAGAGTCTTCCCAAACAGGCCGATAGATGCCTTGGGGGTGACAAGGTGACGCAGCAGGTTGGTCTGGCGTGCTTTGATTCCCCCTCTGTTCCCCTTTGAAGGGTTCACATCAGATCTCGTTCGCATCCTGTGCGAACGCAGTAGAGCTTCCAACTAGCCCCCCTGGGGGACCAGTGGACCGCATCACCAATGCAGGGAGGGAGAGAAAGGAAAGCAAAAAAAAAACAAGCCTCTGATCGCTAGGACGTGGAACCTTTATGAAGACAGTGTCTTGGAGATGAAAGGCAGAATACCAAGAACTAGGACTCCTCAAACTCCACACTCACAAACAACCCCACAAAAAAGTACAGACGGAACTCCGAAATAAAAGTTGAACAGTGGTCATTGCTTGGAGGTGAGGGCGTAACTAGTGTGAGGTAAGACACGTATAGGTTTATAGACAGTGTGAGGTAAGACATGTATATGTTTCTAGACAGTGTGAGGTAAGACACGTATAGGTTTATAAACAGTGTGAGGTAAGATACGTATAGGTTTATAGACAGTGTGAGGTAAGACATGTATATGTTTCTAGACAGTGTGAGGTAAGACACGTATAGGTTTATAGACAGTGTGAGGTAAGACACGTATAGGTTTCTAGACAGTGTGAGGTAAGACACGTATAGTTTTCTAGACAGTGTGAGGTAAGACACGTATAGTTTTCTAGACAGTGTGAGGTAAGACACGTATAGGTTTCTAGACAGTGTGTGGTAAGACACGTATAGGTTTCTAGACAGTGTGAGGTAAGACACGTATAGGTTTCTAGACAGTGTGAGGTAAGACACGTATAGGTTTCTAGACAGTGTGAGGTAAGACACGTATAAGTTTATAGACAGTGTGAGGTAAGACACGTATAGGTTTCTAGACAGCGCATCTCTTATGGTTGACAGTTATTCCTCTTCTGTTTTTTCCTCTAGTGTTGAGTTCATAATCACAGTCACGCAAAAGGACAAACATTATCAGGCAGCATCTTCACGTCAAAGTCAGGGCCCGTATTCATTTGTATTATTTATTTCACCTTTATTTAACCAGGTAGGCTAGTTGAGAACAAGTTCTCATTTACAACTGCGACCTGGCCAGGATAAAGCATAGCAGTGTGAACAGACAGCAACACAGAGTTACACATGGAGTAAACAATAAACAAGTCAATAACACAGTAGAAAAAAAGAAAAAAGAGTCTATATACATTGTGTGCAAAAGGCATGAGGAGGTAGGCGGATAATTACAATTTTGCAGATTAATAACACTGGAGTGATAAATGATCTCATAAAGCCTCTCAGTGTAGGAGTGCTGGTCTAGGATCAGAACCCCCCCCTCCTGTCCACATCATCTTATTCATTATGATCTCAAAGGATAAACTGGTCCTAGATCAACACTCCTATTCTGAGACCCTTTATGAATACGTACTCTCATACAAACAGCGATCCACTTACCTTGAATGAATACGCCTCCTATCATGACAGGAATGAGTTTGCAGCACTTGAAGATGACCCGTGTAGGATAATTCAAGTAACCCAGGTGTTTGACAGGCCCGTGGTCCCCACCGTTAGAAATGCTACGATCATGTACGTCTTCACCTGGTATTCTGCAAAGAGAAAAGGAGCAATTAGCCTTGTGGGATGACAACAACAAAAACTTCTAGCAATGAAGTGTTGTTGATATAGAGAGGTCTTGTGAGAGATCACAGGTCATATTCTTTGGCGTTACAAGGCACATAGCTAATTAACATAATATGTATAGTTAACGGAATAGAGACTGATCATCATTCTATGATTAAGTGATTAAGTAAATCTATTTTTTATAGTGCTCAAACGCCATTAACTATGAAATAGGCTAGTCCGTTTATGGACGTTATTCTCGGGGAAAGTCCTACATTAGGATTCCAGTCTTTGTTGGTGAACACTGTCCTACTTTTGTTTACTGAAGCGCAGAGGCTTAATGGAACTCAATTCTCTTGCATTTCCTTGTTTACCTTCTCCGTTTGTCCTGTGTGAGCTGCAATTCCACCAGTCCAAACAGGGAGTAGAACCCAAACTGTACAAGGGTACCATCCAAAGGGCTTGAAACCCTCCATGGAAAATATTAGCTCCTGAAAAATCAGACAAACAAATTGTGCTAAGTCTGTTTTCAGGCCTATATGTGAGGTAAATTACTACTTTTCCTGTGTATTTTCATAGAAGCCTTAGTGATACTTGCTGATAAAATGTCCCTACTTTGCATGTGGCAACAACCAATTGTACAGGTGAATCTATCGATTAATCACATGTATATAAAGCCTTTTGACATGAACAGCTGTAACTAAGGGCTTTACAGACACCGGGCCTCCACCGGGGAACAAGCACAGCAGAAGCGAAAGCACAGTTTCCATGAAAACTCCCTAGAAGGAAGGAACCTAGAAACTAAACTCATCCTCTTATACCAGGTTGAGATTAAGAGTACACGTGACCATTTAGGCTAGAGTGAAGAATGTGGCAAAGTTATCATGCTCTTGCAACATACCACTACCTAAAATAAATTTCTTCAAAAAAGTGTGGATATTGGAACAGAGCCTCTGGCTCATAGCTTAGCGGACATCTGCCACAAATAAATTAGTCAGGGTCAGGCTGTGGTGTAATCACTTGTGCACACTGTTGCAAAAACAATCTCAACGGAAAATGTTTTGCAATGAAAACTAGAATTTCAGTTAGGTCCCTCGCCGACTGCTTCTGCTTGGTTCCTAGTGAATACACCTCAGCTTACCTGTAGGTACCCATAGAGGAGGAGATGCAGTGCAGATGCCGAACTGGGTAGCTGTGTTGAAGCTGCTCAGGTTGATGCCCAGCACTCTCAGCTCCTCCACAGACTTGATGTGGGGAGACATCATGACCTCGCTGGACGACGGAATGGAGATAGACAGATGCTTCCGGGCGTTGTTGTAGTTCATCGGGCCGAATTTGTCACTCATGGTGTTTGGGGGCTGGAGATCAAAGACAAGAACAAGGCAGTTTCATTACTTATGTTGCGAAAGATGTGACTGTCACAGACTACTGTAAAACTTAAATTAAACGCAGTCTCAAATAGCCCGCCTGTCCCTTTTAATAGCTGGGCAACAGCACACATTTCAGCAAATAAACACCAGGCTATTAATAGAAATGTTATGGTTTAAATTGAGGGTGGTAAGATGAAGAAGTTGTCTGTGTACTCGCATGCTTAGATAGTAGGCAACACCGTATTAGGAATCACTGACACACATTGTCAATTCAGAACTGGCATAGCTAGCTAGCTAGAGAACTTACCTGTAACAATCAAGGACAGCAACAGGGCAATTATCATTGATCTGATTTCTGTGGGAGTCCCTGGATTTGACTATTCTTGATGTGCAGCGCTACTAAGCCAGCTAGCTAGCTATATGATTGAGTACGCCAATGATTAATTGCTAGCTAATAAGCTAGTAATCTAGCTACAATAGATCACCAAAAGTATGTGGACACCCCTTCAAATTAGTGGATTTGGCTATTTCAGCCACACCTGTTGTTGACAGGTGTATAAAATCAAGCACACAGCTATGCAATCTCCAAAAGACGATGATATGAGACAGAGAGGCTGGAGTAAGATGACAAGCAGACTGGTGTGAATTGTATTGGAAGGTCCAGTTGTGTTGTTGTAGGCACGTTATTGGGGACATGAGCAGAACTCCGGAAGGGGAAAATGGAGTCCCTAGAGAAAGCAAGTACAAGATGGGTGTCAGGGATGAAGTGACAGTATTATCATAAGGAGACGTGTACTTGGAAAAAAGAGAAGGAATGGAGGGAAAAAGAGAGGGAGAAGCAACAACGGCTCAGTTGCGAAGTGGTAGGTCACACAAGCTCACATCTGTCCTCGGTTGCAACACTCACTACCGAGTTCAAAACTGCCTCTGGAAGCAATGTCAGCTGTTTGTTGGGAGCTTTATGAAATTGGTTTCCATGGCCGAGCAGCCGCACACAAGCCTAAGATCACCATGTGCAATGCCAAGCGTCAGCTGGAGTGGTGTAAAGCTCTCCGCCATTGATCCTGGAGCAGTGGAAACATGTTCTCTGAAGTGATCACCCTTCACCATCTGGCAGTCCAACGGACTAATCTGGGTTTGGTGGATGCCAGGAGAACGCCACCCGCCCCAATGCATAGTGCCAACTGTAAAGTTTGGTGGAAGAGGAGTAATGGTCTGGTGCTGTTTTTCATGGTTCAGGCCCCTCACTTCCAGTGAAGGGACATCTTAACACTAAAGTATACAATGACATTCTAGACAATTCTGTGCTTCCAACTTTGTGGCAACAGTTTGGGGAAGGCCCTTTCCTGTTTCAACATGACAATGCCCCCGTGAACAAAGCGAGGGCCGTACAGAAATAGTTTGTTGAGATCAACGGAGAAGAACTTGACTGGCCTGCACAGAGCCCTGACCTCAACCCCATCGAACACCTTTGGGTGGAATTGGAACGCCGACTGCGAACCAGGCTTAATCGCCCATCTCACTAATGCTCTTGTGAATGAATGGAAGAAAGTCCCCTAAGCAGTGTTCCAACATCTAGTGGAAAAACCTTCCCAGAAGAGCAGAGGCTGTTATAGCAGCAATAGCGGGGGATCAACTCTATATTAATGCCCATGATTTTGGAATGAGATGTTCGACGAGCAGGTGTCCACATACTTTGGTAATGTTAGTGTCCTTAGTTAGCTGGCTATGCACTGCTGTGTGGCAAATCCTAAAACGACCACAAAACACAATGACATACATTCTGACCTGCATTATTACCAGTAGTGCTGTTATTTCGCAATTCAAAATAAAAATGTGCTAACTTCTTTGCATGCTTAGGAAATTGCTTTTTCTGAAAAATATATATACCTGGCTAGCTGCTACAAGCTAGCATGCTAGCTAGCCGAACAATACTTCCGGGTTTGAAATATGTATGGTGCCGTTGTTGAATCGAGTCGGATCATTACCATGTCTCCAACCGTGGCAGGTCCATTTCATAAAGCTAATGTGCGGCTATATTATTAACATTTTAGTCATGTTTAGGCGAAAAGACCTGTAGCTCACGTGCGTACTGTTGTCTCCTGGCAACAGCCAACAACTTAAACTCTGACTCGCCTCGAACTATGACCTCGTTTCCCATTGGTTGAGGGTAACTATTTCCAAAGTTGTCGCTGTAGATAAGGTGTTCTTAGTCAATTTACCTGGTTAAATAAATAAAAAACTACACCAGAGCAGGTGAGAAGTGGAATGCAGAGAGGCATTGAGAAACTACTTTCGTAGTCTCATCAGTCGTGCAAATCAGAAACAAAACATGTTTTATTTTTGTTCACATTAAACATTATACTCTTGACTGTGATGGTAAGTTTGGTCCTACCTTGTCCAGTGCCAGAAGATCCATAACTTTTTATTTCATTACTTCGTGTCCGGAAACAATTGCTGTAACTAAATCTGTTAACAGCAGTACCTGTCCTACCAGATGGTCTACCTTAGAAGGGGGCTGGGTGAAAAAATGCCTATATATACTGTATATTATACATTGCTTTCTTGTTGTATATTTACTTCTTCAACAAATTATGAGCTCACTGGACATTTTATCCTTACCTACTAAATGCACATTTTGCTGTTTTTCAGATACAATTGCAGAAGCAATACCAGAGAGGTGAAACTTTGACATATCCCTTGTCTGACCAAGAAGGACCAATCCTGTCCTGTGTTTGATGTTGACACTCCTCAAGGCCTTTACAGCTCACGGAATGATTCCCTCTTTCCCTCACCTCTCCTCACCCCAAGCTATACTGTATCCCTCTGCCCTCTCTCCATCCCTCCTCCTTCCTTCCCTTCCTCCCCCAGCCCTTGCTGTATCCCTCGCCTCCTCCCTCCATCCGCTCTTCATCCCTCCCTCCCTCCAGCCCTTACTGCATCTCTCCACCCTCCCCCATCCCTCCTCCCTTTCTTTCCCAGCCTCCCAAGCCAACCTGGCCCTCTCTCCATCCACACAGGAGGTTAATTCACTCTAGGATGGCATTATTTCCTCCTAGCTCTTTGACTATATAAAAATTCAGAGTGGACAGCTCTATCCCTCTTCCATCTCAGATTTGATTGTAATGGTATTGCCTTTTGTCCCTAGGGGGCCCCGTGCCGCCTCGGCCGGGGCTTTATGACACTAAATAGCCGCACTACAATTTTTCCATCTATTCAAAAAATTCTGTTAATAACTCATTTCGAATGAGACTTGGGTGCTGCCTGGCTGGCCACTCCCGCCAGGTCCCTTACCACCCACCACTCACAGGTCACCTCCTAGACCTAGAAAGTGCCTAAGCACTGAATGCAAGGGGTTAATTAAATGTCTCTGAATTTATGAGTCCCCTTCCTGTTACACTGCACTCCAATTGACACAAATGTCATATTTACAGCCTGACTGTAAAAAAGTATTCAGTATTGCACAGTATAGTCTGCATGGGGCTGCCCACTTTCTTTTCCCATCAAACTTTACAAGTGTACCCATTCATCAAAAACAATGGATTTATATAAAACCCATTTCCACCCCATAAGATCCTATTAAATAATAAAATAATTATTGATTGATTATTTGAAAAGAGACAGAGTGGTGTAATGGCTTGGCCCCAGACCACCAGACTGACCTGCCATAAATAAAGGGGAATTACTTCTGAACCAGTCAACTCTGTATTCAATATGGCCCCTTGCAGTGTTGATCACTGAGGCCATTAAATATTTTGGAGGTTCGCATGGGTCCATGACTTACAGTGGGGCAAAAAAGTATTTAGTCAGCAACCAATTGTGCAAGTTCTCCCACTTAAAATGATGAGAGGCCTGTAATTTTCATCTTAGGTACACTTCAACTATGACAGACAAAAATCCAGAAAATCACATTGTAGGATTTTTAATGAATTTATTTGCAAATAATTTCTTCTCATGTTGTCTGTCATAGTTGAAGTGTACCTATAAATGAAAATTACAGGCCTCTCATCTTTTTAAGTGGGAGAACTTGCACAATTGGTGGCTGACTAAATACTTTTTTGCCCCACTGTATATGTTCTTGATAGAAAAGACAACGTACAGAAACGGCTTGAAGCTTAATTGCCTTTTCAAAAGAGACTGGTTGTAAGGACTACTAAGTGAAGTGAGGACTACTAAGTGAAGTGGACAAACAAAAATGGAAAATGTATAGTTTTAGTAATTCGGCTATCATGATGACCGTCTCAAGCTAATATTTTTTTTTATGTTCAGAGCTTTCTCTGTGCACTACTGTATCAGTTCTGCCCCACATTTTTATGTAATTAAGACATTTTTGTGTTGTGAAGCACAGGTAAAGCAGTCAAAAGTTACCTTGCAATGATGACTGAAACAGAAATATCCATTCAGTGGGTGGTTTTACAGTATTCAAAAAGTGTGTTTAGATGTGTCTTTCAAAACCTAGTAGAAGGGATGGCCCCGTGCAGTCTGAGAGTTTCCCAGTATCCTCCCTTGATGACCTATGTTTCTCCCACAACCCACTTTCCTGAGATTAAAAATAAAATGTACCCATATATCCTTACGCACAACCTAACACACAACCTTCAACTCAAAGTTCCACCGACAAAATGGAAAATTCCAGAAGAAAATGACACTGGCGCTTAACTTATCAAAAACAATCCCTAAATGTATTTTGTCATAAAAACCCTTATCTTTTGCGAACAAGGGGGAATGGACCTTTCCAAAAGGATCGAGGAACGCTATAATGACACCCAATCCTATATAACATTGAGGGTTTCTTAAAAACTCATTTGTGTTTGCTTTTAGCACAGGCTAAAGTGCCTTCTCTGTTGTCTCTGTCATGGGCTAGTCTGAAGCCTCTTGCATGCTATAGAAAACAGATGGTATCTCCGGTCTATTACTTCTCAAAGCACTCATATCCTCTCTCATGTTCTTTTCTTTGCTCTGTTAGGCTTGCTGGTCTCACTTTTATTTTTTTTATTTTTTTGGGGGGGGGGCCCTCTCTGCGAGTGACCTTAGAAAAGTACTGTGACGATATTGGTGGGGTTGCGGATGCTTCTCGGAATGTACCTCCTATGTCCTGTTTTGGTAAAAGGAATGTATTGTAAGATCTACTGAGCCATTAAAAGGGCTTTCAAACCATCTTCCTGTGTATTCAAGTGAATGTGTTCCTTAGGATTATCGTGAACAGAACAAGTGTTGACTATAGTATGTGTTGACTACAGTATGACTACACTATGTGTTGCCTACAGTATGACCAAAGCATGTGCTGACTACAGTATGTGTTGACTACAGCATGTGTTGACTACAGCATGTGTTGACTACAGCATGTGCTGACTACAGTATGTGTTGACTACAGCATGTGTTAACTACAGCATGTGCTGACTACAGTATGTGCTGATTACAGCATGTGTTGACTACAGCATGTGTTGACTACAGTATGACCAAAGCATGTGCTGACTACAGTATGTGCTGACTACAGTATGTGCTGACTACAGTATGACCAAAGTAAGTCCAGGCAATGCATATCAATTATCTGAATTTGACAGCTGATGTAACAACCTATTAACTGATCATATTTCTAACTAAGAGCTAAAACCATTTGAACATCTCTTTGGATTTATGTGAAATACCTTGGGACTGCTTCCCATGCCCCTTAGGCAACAGGTTGGTAACAATAATTCCTCACCATATAGGCTTTACCTCAATACATAACATTACATATACAGTATTAAAAATAGTAAACCAATGAGAGAAGGGAACCTAATACACTACTACACACTCAAACTCCAGAAGGAAAGGGAAGCTTTTGTTTTCTTGTTCTTGTGCAGCCAGGAGGGGGAAGCATACCTCTTTGCAAATCGGACCAAAAGAGAAGAAAAATAAAAGTAATTAAACAAACAATTTTGTCAGGAGCGGTGTCTGCTTATCCAATCTGAAAATACGCGTTCCTTCTAATACATAGAGACAGAAAAAACAAATGTGTTTGTTGTCTTCTCAGAGCGTCTGTAAATGACATGCATGTTTCAGTGTGCATTAATTTAACCTGAGCCATGCATATATAGGAAAGGGATTGGGAAACAAATTATGTCGTGTCATTTAATTAAGAGTTTTGCTTTGAGCAATAATACTGTTTTTCACATAACCTTTAACTACTTAATGGATTTGAGAAGCTATTACCTTTCAAGATTTCAGTTTTTAATTATTTTGAATATTGCCAGAGATATGAAATGTCAATCAAAATGGGGATTATTGCCATTTTTGTCTTTGTACGTTGTGCACTCAAGGACAGAATAATACAAGACCTAATGTGTTTACAATTCTAGAGATATGCAACACTTTGCACCCTCTGACACATGCCTAAAACACACTACTCAGATTTTTGGCCTACATTTGCTTTTAATTCTCCCATAATTCTCTCATGTGTGTTATGGAGTTAACTATTACAATTGAAGTTTTAGGAATTAACCTAAATTCTGAGCTATGTCATCCCTAATATATTTAATGTAACGGTTTTCTTGTGTTGAAGGAGTGGAGGACCAAAATGCGGCGTGGTTGAAATTCATGTTTGTTTTTAATAAGAAAACTATACATGAATAAACTACAAAAACAACAAACGTGTAAACCCGAAACAGTTCCGTGTGGCACAAACACTGACACAGGAGACTATCACCCACAAAACCCAACACCAAACAGGCTACCTAAATATGGTTCCCAATCAGAGACAATGACTAACACCTGCCTCTGATTGAGAACCAAAGCAAACTATGGTCAGGGTGTGACATTTAATAACGTACTATATAGCATATGATACATTTAACATACAGTACCAGTCAAAAGTTTGGACACACCTACTCATTCAAGGGTTTTTCTTTATTTTTACTGTTTTCTACATTGTAGAATAATAGTGAAGACATCACAACTATGAAATAACACATATGGAATCATGTAGTAACCAAAAAAGTGTTAAACAAATCCAAATATATTTCAGATTTGAGATTCTTCACTCTTGTCTTGATGACAGCTTTGCACACTGTTGTCATTCTCTCAACCAGCTTCATGAGGTAATCACCTGGAATTCATTTTAATTAACAGGTGTGCCTTGTTCAATTAATTTGTAGAATTTCTTTCCTTCTTAATGCATTTGAGCCAATCAACTGTGTTGTGACGTGACAATATAGGGGTGGTATACAGAAGATATCTGGAAAAAAGACCAAGTCCATATCATGGACACCATTTGTTTAACACTTTTTTGGTTACTACATGATTCCATATGTGTTATTTCATAGTTGTGATATCTTTGCTATTATTCTACAATGTAGAAAATAGTAAAAATAAAGAAAAACCCTTGAATGAGTAGGTGTGTCCAAACTTTTCAGTGTCACTGTATATTGGGATGTTATTACCCCCTGATGCCTCCATTACCCTTCTCCACCTGGATCCCACATCTGTGTTCCAGGGATTATCACTCAGCCTGGCAAATTTAGGAACGCCTCTAAAGTGGCGGGGAAAGTTAATTTACTTTTCCCAGAGGTCATTTGCGTCCGTGGCGACAGGCAAACCCTTGTATGTGACGTCAGGCTCGTTTTAGTGTGGATCTGACTTTAAGTTTGAAAAGGACTGACACATGGGTGTAGTTTTTAGCTGGTATTCCATTCCAGGTGCCAGGACCCCCCCCCCCCCCCTCCTCCTCCATCGCACAGGGCATCAAGTGATCGTCATGAAAGCCTCTGTGTGTGTCTCTCTCCCCATCCCATGAACCAGCTAAATGGATTGTGTGGTCAGGAAAAAGAAAATGAGAGAAGAGAATGAAATTACAGACCTGGCTGAGTGCACAAATCATGCAAATTATGGTTTATGGCTTACCAGAAGAACTCAACACCTGTGGCTCACCGTGGCTGTAATTGCATGTGACGCACCAGATATCAAGATGTTTGTCTTTGCAATGGCGAGGGCAGCTTTGACAGAATAACTTATAAGGGCCCTCCTTATAAGAGTGGGAGTGTCTGGGAGTGTCTGATGTTTTTAGTTGTTGTAAGATCACTTGTGAACCACCCACAGCTCACACAGGGTATGTATCATGGAGGCTTCATTAACCATTGTAATTACTGTGTTTGTTGATTGTTACCTGGATTTGGTGGTAAAAGGTGGATGATGATTCATCAGATCAGGATGAGATGATATGGAGTTTAATTAAACAAGGCAATCAGGGAGCCATAAAATCCACACAGCTGTGACCAACCCCGTCTGAACTCGGTCCTGGGAAAGGCGGAAAAACGCGGTGAGAAAAAGCCCATTCTGCAAACATAGGCTTCTGAAACCTTTCCAAGTGCAACCAAACAGTTTTTTCATTTACCCAAGGTGTAGTAATAAAGAGCAATGTAAAGGAAACTTAGTTTGCCATAATATCACCTTCTCTTTTAAAATGACTACACCTACTGTATCTATTTTGAAAACCTGAAGTCCCACGTCACTGTAAATTTATTATCAAAAGTTTTTGTCATTGTGTCATCGCTGAGCGCTCCGACAGAGTAAGAGTATTGGATGGATGGATAGATCCCAAACAAGACAACAGTGTGAGACATTTGAGAGCTCTCTCTCTCTCTCTCTCTCTCTCACCCCCTCACCCCTCTCTCCGGCTGATGCTTCAGCCAAATTGATTACCCCACTCCATCTGTATCAGGCTGGCCGCCTCCTGTGCTCACCGCGTTGTGCCTACAGCCCAGAGTTAGTGTACAATTACATACAGTTTAATATATCTGCTGAGCTTTTTAAACAAGCATCACAAGTCCAGGAGGTGATTTGTCTTCCAGCGTCATTACTCCATTGTACATCTTGATAGGCGAGGATTGCTCCTAGCCATGTTTAAGCATTAAATAGTGTATTATTATTTCACATAAATCAAGTTGCGGATGTAAAGGGGATTCATAAATTCAGTATTTCTTTTAGATAGTATTTTAAACCTCTCTCTCACCCAGCATGGTGGAGTTTCAGAGGGAAGCACTTCCATATGGGCCTATCAGGGAGGTATGTTCAACACAATGTATAATGCCTTTTAAATTCAGTTTAAACCACTTGTAACACATTTGTCATACGTGCTGTTCCTATAACACAAAGTACTACTACTACTGCTGCTGCCAACAACTACAGACAACAATAGGCCCACTACTACTACTACTACTACTACTACTACTACTACTACTACTACTACTACTACTACTATTATTATTACTACTACTACTATTACTACTACTACTACTCAAATCAAATCAAATCAAATCAAATGTATTTATATAGCCCTTCGTACATCAGCTGATATCTCAAAGTGCTGTACAGAAACCCAGCCTAAAACCCCAAACAGCAAGCAATGCAGGTGTAGAAGCACGGTGGCTAGGAAAAACTCCCTAGAAAGGCCAAAACCTAGGAAGAAACCTAGAGAGGAACCAGGCTATGTGGGGTGGCCAGTCCTCTTCTGGCTGTGCCGGGTGGAGATTATAACAGAACATGGCCAAGATGTTCAAATGTTCATAAATGACCAGCATGGTCGAATAATAATAAGGCAGAACAGTTGAAACTGGAGCAGCAGCACGGCCAGGTGGACTGGGGACAGCAAGGAGTCATCATGTCAGGTAGTCCTGGGGCATGGTCCTAGGGCTCAGGTCCTCCGAGAGAGAGCAAGAAAGAGAGAAGGAGAGAATTAGAGATCGCACACTTAGATTCACACAGGACACCGAATAGGACAGGAGAAGTACTCCAGATATAACAAACTGACCCTAGCCCCCCGACACATAAACTACTGCAGCATAAATACTGGAGGCTGAGACAGGAGGGGTCAGGAGACACTGTGGCCCCAACCCGAGGACACCCCCGGACAGGGACAAACAGGAAGGATATAACCCCACCCACTTTGCCAAAGCACAGCCCCCACACCACTGCTGCTGTTACTACTATTACTGCTGCTGCTACTACTACTATTACTGCTACTACTACTACTGCTACCACCACTACTACTGCTGCTGCTGCCAACAACTACAGACAACAATAAGCCTACTACTACTACAACTGCTACTGCTACTACTGCTACTACTACTACTGTTACTACTACTGCTACTACTACTGCTACTGCTTCTACTACTGATACTGATGGTACTAATACTACTGCTACTACTGCTGGCACTACTGCTACTGCTGGTACTACTGCTACTACTACTGCTACTGCTTCTACTACTGATACTGATGGTACTAATACTACTGCTACTACTGCTGGCACTACTGCTACTGCTGGTACTACTGCTACTACTGTTACTGCTACTGCTACTGCTACTACTGCTACTACTACTGCTGCTTCTACTACTGCTACTACTACTACTATTACTACTACTGCTACTGCTACTACTACTGCTACTGCTTCTACTACTGCTACTGCTTCTACTACTGCTACTGCTTCTACTACTGAAACTGATGGTACTAATACTACTGCTACTACTGCTGGCACTACTGTTAATGCTAGTACTACTGCTACTACTGCTGGTACTACTGCTACTACTGTTACTGCTACTGCTACTACTGTTACTACTACTACTGTTACTACTACTGCTACTACTACTACTGCTACTGCTACTACTGTTACTACTACTGCTACTACTGCTACTGCTACTGCTACTACTGTCACTACTACTGCTACAGCTACTGCTGCTACTGTTACTACTACTGCTACTACTGTTACTACTACTGCTACTGCTACTGCTGCTACTGTTACTACTACTGCTACTACTGTTACTACTACTGCTACTACTGCTACTGCTTCTACTACTGATACTGATGGTACTAATACTACTGCTACTACTGCTGGCACTACTGCTACTGCTACTACTACTACTGTTACTACTACTGCTACTACTGTTACTACTACTGCTACTGCTACTACTGTTACTACTACTGCTACTGCTGCTACTGCTTCTACTACTGATACTGCTTCTACTACTGATACTGATGGTACTAATACTACTGCTACTGATGGTACTACTGCTACTACTGCAACTACTACTTCTGCTGGTACTCCTGCTACTACTACTGCTGGTAGTACTGCTGGTACTACTGTTACTACTACTGCAACTACTGCTATTACTGCTATTGCTACTACTGCTACTACTGCTCCTGCTATTACTGCTATTGCTACTACTGCTACTACTGCTCCTGCTGCTACTTTTGCTACTACTGCTACTTCTGCTACTACTGCCACTGTTGCTACTGTTACTGCTGCTGTTACTGATTGCTAGTGCTACTACTACTACTACTACTACTACTACTGCTGCCAACAACTAGAGACAACAATAGGTATACTACTACTACTACTGTTATTACTGCAGCAACTACTATTACTGCTGCTACTACTACTTCTGCTGCTGCTGCGGCTGCTGCTACTTCTACTATTACTACTACTGCTGCCAACAACTGTAGGCCTGCTACTGCTACTGCTGGTGCTACTACTACTACTGCTGGTACTGCTGCTACTGCTACTACCGCTGGTACTGCTGCAACTGCTACTCATACTGCTACTACTACTGCTATTACTGCTACTACTACTACTACTGCTGCTACTACTACTGCTACTACTGCTATTACTGCTACTACTACTACTGCTATTACTGCTACTACTACTACTGCTACTACTGCTACTGCTACTACTGGTACTGCCACTGCTGCTAATACTCTTACTGCTACTACTACTACTACTACTACTAATACTGCTGCTGATGCCAACAACTATAGGCCTAGTACTGCTACTGCTGGTACTGCTACTACTGCTACTGCTGGTACTGCTACTACTATTACTCTGCTGCAGCCAACAACTATAGGCCTGCTACTGCTACTACTGCTGCTGCTACTACTACAACTACTGCTACTACTACTACTACTACTACTGCTACTATTGCTACTGCTGCCAACAACAACTACTGCTACTACTACTACTACTACTACTACTACTACTATGTCCTCTGGTCTGATGAAACAAAAATATAACTGTTTGGCCATAATGATCATCGTTATGTTTGGAGGAAAAAGGGGGAGGCCTGCAAGAAGTTGTGGCAAAATGGCTTAAGGACAACAAAGCCAAGGTACTGGAGTAGCCATCACAAAGCCCTGACCTCAATCCTATAGAAAATGTGTGGGCATTTCTGAAAAAGTGTGTGCGAGCAAGGAGGCCTCAGTTACACCAGCTGTTAGGAGGAATGGGCCAAAATACACCCAACTTATTGTGGGAAGTTTGTGGAATGCTACCTGAAACGTTTGACCTAAACAATTTAAAGGCAATGCTACCGAATTCTAATTGAGTGTATGTAAACTTCTGACCCACTGAGAATGTGATGAAAGAAATAAAAGGTGAAATTATTCTGACATTTTACATTCTTAAATAAAGTGGCGATCTTAACTGACCTAAGACAGGGAATTTTTAGAATTGTGAAAAACTGAGTTTAAATGTATTTGGCTAAGTTGTATGTAAACTTCCGACTTCAACTGTAGGTATCCTATCACAGTATCCTTTGGATGCTCCGTTTCTCCCCTTTGTTCAAGTTATATCTTTAAACAATGCTACCTTATATAATGTTACTTACCCTACACTATTCATCTCATATGCATACGTATATACTGTACTCTATATCATCGACTGCATCCTTATGTAATACATGTATCACTAGCCACTTTAACTATGCCACTTTGTTTACATACTCATCTCATATGTATATACTGTACTCGATACCATCTACTGTATCTTGCCTATGCTGCTCTGTACCATGACTCATTCATATATCCTTATGTACATATTCTTTATCCCCTTACACTGTGTATAAGACAGTAGTTTTGGAATTGTTAGTTAGATTACTTGTTGGTTATTACTGCATTGTCGGAACTAGAGGCACAAGCATTTCGCTACACTCGCATTAACATCTGCTAACCATGTGTATGTGACAAATAAAATTTGATTTGATTTGATATCTGATGGAGTACAGCGGTGCAATGGGATCAGAGATTAGGGTCTGTGTGGTGGGGAATGGGATCTGGGTCTGTATGGTGGGGAATGGGATCTGGGTCTGTATGGTGGGGAATGGGATCTGGGTCTGTATGGTGGGGGATGGGATCTGGGTCTGTGTGGTGGGGAATGGGATCAGTGTCTGTGTGGTGGGGAATGAGATCAGGGTCTGTGTGGTGGGGAATGGGTTCACGGTCTGTGCAGTGGGGAATGGGATCTGGGTCTGTATGGTGGGGAATGGGATCAGTGTCTGTGTGGGTTGGAATGGGATTAGGGTCTGTGTGGGGGGGGGGAATGGGATCAGGGTCTGTGTGGGGGGGAATATGATCAGGTTCTGTGTGTGGGGGGAATATCAGGGTCTTTGTGGGGGGAATGGGATCAGAGTCTGTGTGGGGGGGCAGGGGATCAGGGTCTTTGTGGGGAGGGACAGGGGATCAGGGTCTGTGTATGGGTGGAAATGGGATCAGGGTCTGTGTGGGTGGGGACAGGGGATCAGGGTCTGTGTGTGGGGGGAGGACAGGGGATCAGGGTCTGTGTGGGGAGGGACAGGGGATCAGGGTCTGTGTGTGGGGGGAGGACAGGGGATCAGGGTCTGTGTGGGGACAACGACGGGGGATCGGGGTCTGTGTGGGGAAGGGGGGGGGGGCAGGGGATCAGGGTCTGTGTATGGGGGGGACAGGGGATCAGGGTCTGTGTATGGGGAGGACAGGGGATCAGGGTCTGTATATGTGGGGGACAGGGGATCAGGGTCTGTGTGGGGGGGACAGGGGATCAGGGTCTGTGTATGTGAGAAACCTGGTTTCCCTGCTGCCTGTCTTCTCTCTCGACCCACGGGACAATGTTTCTGCCTTGACAAAATGTCTTCATGTACTATCTCTCCACCTCTGTCCTGGAAACTGGTCTGTCATGTTCTCTCTCTCTCTCCACCTCTGTCCTGGAAACTGGTCTGTTATGGACACTCTCTCTTCACCTCTGTACTGGAAACTGGTCTGTCATGTTCTCTCTCTCTCTCTCTACCTCTACCCTGGAAACTGGTCTGTCATGTTCTCTCTCTCTCTCCACCTCTACCCTGGAAACTGGTCTGTCATGTTCTCTCTCTCTCTCCACCTCTACCCTGGAAACTGGTCTGTCATGTTCTCTCTCTCTCTCCACCTCTACCCTGGAAACTGGTCTGTCATGTTCTCTCTCTCTCTCCACCTCTACCCTGGAAACTGGTATGTCATGTTCTCTCTCTCTCTCTCCACCTCTACCCTGGAAACTGGTCTGTCATGTTCTCTCTCTCTCTCTCTCTCTCCACCTCTACCCTGGAAACTGGTCTGTCATGTTCTCTCTCTCTCTCTCCACCTCTACCCTGGAAACTGGTATGTCATGTTCTCTCTCTCCACCTCTACCCTGGAAACTGGTCTGTCATGTTCTCTCTCTCCACCTCTACCCTGGAAACTGGTCTGTCATGTTCTCTCTCTCTCTCCACCTCTACCCTGGAAACTGGTCTGTTATTATTATCTTGATCACACTCCTTTGACTTTCAAATAGACGCACACCGGCAAGATAAGGTAAATGCAGGGTTAAACTGAATCAACACAAGCCAGACACCCCTCCATGCCGTTTTGAAACCTCATAATATCGAGCTAGAATTATGCCATTAAACTATACATGAAAAGTCGATACATGAAAGGTCGGCAAAATATTTAGCCTCTGATGAAAATGTGTTCATACTCCATACAGTACAGCCCAGAATTGACAATATCCATGAACACCAGAGGAGATTCCCCTGGCATTGTGTTTTGTGTTTGATTTGTCGTGACTCTTTTTGTGTACACAGCATACTGGAACAGCATTCTGCTTGTCAATCATCATAGCAGAAACTGGTTGGGTGTGTCTGGCTCAGAGGCACAGCCTTTTGAAGTGAACTTATTTTGGGTACTGTAGCTCTGCGTCATTGGAACTGAATATTGTCAGAGCCCTGTGATAAAAATAATTTTTGCGGTGCACCACTTTTAACTCACAAAGGCACTACATTAGCGATTTAACTTCTTTGATGCCCTTCGGCACCTGCCATCACGCACGCACACGCGCACACACACACACACACACACACACAAACACACACACACACACACACACACACACACACACACACACACACACACACACACACACACACACACACACACACACTGCAATGCCACAAACCAACACAGTCTTGCTTCACGCAAAAAAACTATTGACAAAGCAGTGGCATTATTTTAAACAAAATGCATTTTTGACATATCTGTCGACACTGTATACACACACACGCACACACACACATTCAAAGCACACTCATAGCAGCTTCCAGTAACACGACACTATGTGCTTTATCCTCTGTTATCTCCAGCTTCCTTTTTGCCCTTTGGTCAAACATTTTCCTTGGCATGCATGATCTCATTTAACTTTGATTTCCTTTCTCCAGGACTGCATTCTAGATGTTTCCAATTTCCAGGCCATTCCCCAATTTTCAACTCCAAATGAGAGACAACATATGCTGAATTGGCTGTTTACGTAAAGTCAGGAATTGGTAAGTGATGATTTTAAAAATGCTGTTTAAGATAAAATTGACAATTTGTTGCAGATAAGGACTTGCCTTTTTAAAGAGCAGGGAAAACTTGTGCAGCTCATTTAATGTTTAATTTACAGGTAGTACATTTTTTTTATTTTTTAAATGTTGCTTAAATGTATTTTGTATCTTACACTAGACTGGAACAATTGATCACTCACAGTAACTCTTAAAGAAAACTTGATGAGAAGAAAACGTAATATAATGTAAAGCTGTCTTATAGAATGCCTGAACTGACTTAAAATAAACTGTTAATAGAAAATAAAGTTCTATACTGTGTTGTATATTGACTTTTATTAAATAGTTTTGCTTTAGATGATAAAATAACTCTGTGCTGATGTCAGGCATGTTGTCTGAATCTCATTACAAAAACCCTCATCTACTAACACTATGTACAACACGACAGGTTTGATGTAGCCATTTATTATAGCAGTAATGTAGCATAATAGCATAATGATAACGTATTATGTTAATGAGAGTGATCTAATCCTACGATGGTACACCTACTGTATTAATTCAGGGTTAATGTTTAAATCTGAGCTGTTCCCTCAATTGTTTACGCCATTATTCAAGTATGTTCATTTGTTTTCATTATTTTGCACACAAAAATAATGTTATTGTTTTAGTGAATTAACAATGTCACATTTGGCTCTAGCCTGTCAATTAATTCATGTTTTTTTGGGGCACGGCCAAACTTATTTTGATAGATTCAATAGTTTTGTGGTTGTACCATTGAAAATTAAAGTGATTTTTGCCAACTTTTCATACTGATTAACATACAGTTGATAAAATTATTTTTTTTAAATGACTGTCTGCAGACTGACCTGAGCTTCCTCTGTGTGAAGTCAAGTATACTACAAGGTAGTTTCAGTAGATCTATTTGTCTTATTATTTCAACTAAAAGTGGTCTTATCAAAAACAACTCAACAAATCAATCGAAGCCCTGCACATGGCTTAAATACTCTTTGAAAAACCACAAAGTAAAAAATAATATGCTTGTCTGTTTGTAGGCTATCTTGGTTGTGTTGTCTCACATTTTCTGAATATTTGCTACGGAATCTGTTCTTGATTAGCCTCTGGACTGTGAAGAATGTGTCCAGCATGTTAAAATCTTGTTCACTGAGAAAGGGACTCATTGTAGGAGCTTTTAAAGGGTTTGTCTAATCCCAGGACCAGTACCATCAAAACCAAAGGATTCCCCGAATCAGTTTCCAGCACATTTTCAGAAGAAAAATGTCATACTCTGTCATACTCAATGTCCACTCTGTCATAAATCTAGTTTCCAATTTCATATCAATCGTATTAGTTCCAAGACCAGGTAAGTAGGTGTAATGTAAGTAACCATACAAATTTAAATACATTTAAACAAATTTTAATATAGGACATCAAAAACATTGTTCTGCATTCATTTATATTTTAACATGCACAGCGCTGTGGGAAGATGAGGTGCAATCTCTCAGTTTTTCAGCTTCAAAGCTGTTTTTATTTGAAATGTACTGTACAGTGAAATATTTCAATTTTCTTTACTGCTGTCATTCTAATTGACTATGTTAAAATTGTCACAAATAGTACAAATGAAATGTACAATTCTATTTCATCCCCTTTTCAATAGCAGTGCTCCCAGCAAAATGATACAGTTAACATATTAAAGCATTGAAGCATTCTGTCAAGCTGCTAACAGTACACTTTTTCTCATTACCTTTATACATACATGACATTAAGTCAACACACACATGGACGTGCGCATGGATGTGTGTTCGTCGTTGACTGAGACTGAGCGCAGTGGCTCTCTCTGTCTGGACGGAGATGGATGTGTGCCTGCTTACTCAACACTGCTCGGAATGTCTCTCCTGTTATTGAAAACTGGACTTTGTTGTCTGGGGATTGGTCCTCTATAAAACAGCTCCAAACAGGAAAACCAATAGCAGGAATAGACCTCAGAACCTAATTAATTTTGGGACTATTAATGCAGGAGGAAGAATTCTAATCAGTTACAGATTCCTTCCTGTTTGGTTAGCGTGACCATAACCAATTACAAGTGACCTTTGTGTTACAGTTCCACTTCCTGTGCTACCCAAATAGTGGTCAGGTCTAGGATTGCACAGGCGGAATACAACAAAAATAGGAATTGAGAGTTAGAGGGAGCGAGAGAGAGATTTACAGATGTCATACGTTTGACAGTTTAATTGCAAAATGTGGCATGCATCTCTGACCCCCTAATAAAGCATATAGCATGTGCCTTGGAGCCCCGGGCTCACTTTCTGGTGGAACGTCTCCCTCTCACGAATAGGGTAAGGCTGGTCCTCTACAACTGATGAACAACGGACTGAAGGAAAGTCTAAAATATGGAAATACATAGCTAAATCAATTTATGATAATATCAAGGAACAATCTGGCATTGTTTTGTTGTTTCCTCCCAATACAATAAAGCCCATGGCACAAAATAAGTGAATGATGAATACAGGAGAATATGGAGATTAGCATAGGCTTTTTTTCAGTACAGAGAAGTAATTCAATATGCCATGGTACTTCCTCACAAATACTCCACACATATTAGGTCAGGTAGTACTATCGCTAAGGGCTTGCCAAGCTAGTATACTATAGGTCACGGCATATTACAACAAAATGCCCCCTAAATCAATCATCCTCTTTTCGGAGATACTTTTGGCATTGCTTTCCTTTTTCGAGTCCACAAGAAGAACACTGCCTCAAAACCACTGTGTCTGGTCTCTCTGGTCTGGGCACCGGAGCCCTCTCCTCCCCAGAACATGGCGAGGGAAGGGTCTAACCAGGGCACTTGCCACTGAGCTGTCCAAAGTAAATTGGTAAATACCTGACCTGCCAAACCCAGCTCCCTTCGGTTTGATCTCCTTCCATCTCCTTCCAATTCTCCCCCAGCCTCCTGAGAGCCTGTTCCCATGGTCGCAGACTCTAATCGTTTTTTTGGCACATTAGTTCCTCCGTTCCACCCCAGAGGTCTCCCTAATTCACTTTTGATATCATTGTTTAGATGATGTGGGATTGGGATTGGCAATGTGACATTAATTAATTCATTCTAGTTTGATAATGATAGACCCCCCCCCCCCCCAAACCCATAGATCACGGATAAATACTGCCATTTGAATTTGTGCTAATTTTCTTCGTAAACAATGCCTTTTACGGTTTAGCCTGTATTTCCTGCGAAGCTACAGTAACATCCCTTTTTAGATGGTGTAAAATATAGATACTTTTCCTGAACTAAGCCTGTGTGAATGGCACTTAAAATCAAAACATATTAACCAAATAAATACATTTAACCCAGCTACTCCGTCTGATTACTGTTGTATTCGGCGCATGTGACAAACAACGTTTGATTTGATTATTCTTGAATTTCATGTCACAAGGAGAACAAAGTGGGACCAGAATGAAATAGTATCCATAATGCACCAGTGGAAGAAAGAAAGTGATGGTGTACCAAAGCGCCTATATAAATGTATATTCCCTTGGAACACTGTAGTGCTTCTCAAAACATAAAAAATGGGACAAGTGTCATATTATTCAGTGTGAACACGAGAACCCAACTCACTAAACTAATACAAGCACCCCGGCCCAGTTGCTGAGGATCATTTCAGAAACAAACAGTATCCCCTGGAAGGATGGATTCTGTTAGATAGTACATTGATCACCTACATAGCCCGCAGAAAGAAGATGGCTTTACAAGCAATAAGATGTGAGACAATTATATTATTTTAGTGAAATAAGACGGAGTACAAGTGCCGAGTGCCAATAGCCTAGGCATCCCGTCGTGGTTAGCTGTTTGTGCTTCATCCTGTGGCATTGTAATCCACTAAAGTTTCCCAGCTCGGTTTCCCTCAACCCAATCAGGATGCGAAGGCTCACCAGTGATTGCGTTCATTTGTAAAAGCATCCAAGCCAAAATTGAACCCCAAGGCTGATAAAGTATAAAGATGCTGATCAGGATGGCAGCTAAATGGACTACACTGTAGGGCAGGAGGTGTCAGCGACCCATCCAAAAGACCAATGACTGTGTGTACCTTATTTCAAACCGTGCTGCTGCCCAGAATACAAACTGAAGAAGAAAGAAAGAAGGGGAAACATACGACAACAACTGCAGGATTTATTTTCATCCCCAAGCGTCTTTCCAGGGAGCACATTTTCAATTTAACAGATTAGTAATTTTGAGATTGTTCTTTGTGGACCGCCATTAGATTGAGTTTATTCATTGTGGTAGCAGCTTTTATGAAGGATTGTTTTATTGATCCTTAGGGGTTAATTTGGAAGATGTATTCAAGGAGACAGATTTTTTTTAAATTGACCATTTTTTTTTTATCAGGCCCATGAAATCATAAATTACTCTCAACCTAGACATAAAAAAGTCAAACGCAAGTACAGTGCATTCAGAAAGTATTAACACCCCTTGACCTTTTACACATTTTGTGGTTTTAAAATGGATATAATTGTAATTTTTTTGTCAACGATCTACACAAAATACTTGGTCGAAAGGGAAGAAAAATTATAATATTTTAAATACAATTATGAAAAATGAAACACTAATATACAGTATCTTGATTAGAGTCTTTCTGGGCACTATTTAGTCTTTCTGGGTACCATTGAGTCTTTCTGGGCACTATTTAGTCTTTCTGGGTACCATTGAGTCTTTCTGGGCACCATTTAGTCTTTCTGGGTACCATTGAGTTTTTCTGGGCACCATTGAGTCTTTCTGGGTACGTCATTATGAGTTTTCCACACCTGGATTGTGTAACATTTGCCCATTTATTCTTTCCAAAATTCTTCAAGCTCTTTCAAATTGTTTGTTGATCATTGCTAGACAACCATTTTCAGGTCTTGCCATTGATTTTCAAGCAGATTTATGTCAAACCTGTAACTCGGCCACTCAGGAACATTCACTGTCTTCTTGGTTAGCAACTCCAGTGTAAATTTGGCCTTGTGTTTTAGGATATTGTCCTGCTGAAAGGTGAATTCATCTCCCAGTGTCTGGTGGAAAGCAGACTGAACCAGGTTTTCCTCTAGGATTTTGTCTATGCTTAGCTCCCTTCCATTTATTTGTATTCTTAACATCTATAAGCATGGCCATAGCATGATGCAGCCACCCTTAAACTTAAAAATATGGAGAGTGGTACTCAGTAATGCGCTGTGTTGGATTTGCCCCAAACATAACAGTTTGAATTCGTGACAAAAGTGAATAGCTTTGCCACATTTTTTGCAGTTTTACTTTAGTAAAAAATCAAGATGCATGTTATGGAATATCTTTATTCTGTACTGGCTTCCTTCTTTTCACTCTGTCAATTAGGTTAGTATTGTAGAGTAACTACAATTTTGTTGATCCATCCTCAATTTTCCATTAAACTCTGTACCTGTTTTAAAGTCACTATTGGCCTCATTTCCTTCCTCTCCGGCAACTGAGTTCGGAAGGAAGCCTTTAACTTTGTAGTGACAGGGTGAATTGATACACCACCCAAAGTGTAATGAATAACTTTACCATGCTCAAACAGATATTCAATGTCTGATTTTTTTTTAACCCATATAACAATAGGTTCCCTTCTTTGCAAGATCTTGGAAAACCTCCCTCGTCTTTGTGGTTAAATCTGTGTTTGAAATTCACTGTTGACTGAGGGAACTTACAGATGATTGTATGTACAGAGATGAGGTAGTCATTCAAAAAACCTCTTCAGGATCCGCCGCTTTTTTCAATTTTGCCTAAAATGACATACCCAAATCTAACTGCCTGTAGCTCACAATCTGAATGAAGGATATGCATATTCTTGAAACCATTTGAAAGGAAACAATTTGAAGTTTGTGGAAATGTTAAATTAATGTAGGAGAATACAACACATTAGATCTGGTAAAAGATAATACAAAGAAAAACATTTTTTTTTTTTTGTACCATCATCTTTGAAATGCAAGAGAAAGACCATAAGGTATTATGCCAGCCCAGGCGCAATTTAGATTTTGGCCCCTAGATGGCAGCAGTGTCTGTGCAATGATGTAGACTGATCCAATGAACCATTGCATTTCTGTCCAAAATGTTGTATCAAGAATGCCCAAATGTGCCTAATTGGTTTATTAATACATTTTCAAGTTCATAACAGTGCACTCTCCTCAAACAATAGCATGGTATTATTTCACTGTAATAGCTACTGTAAATTGGACAGTGCAGTTAGATTAACAAGAATTTATGCTTTCTGCCAATATCAGATATATCTGTCCTTATTGTTACTTACAACCTCATGCTAATCACATTAGCCTACGTCAGCTCAACCATCCTGCGGGGGACACACCGATCATGTAGAGTTTTAAACACTATTATTGCACACAGAGTGAATCCATACAACTTATTATGTGACCTTTTTACTCCTGATCTTATTTAGGCTTGCTATAACAAAGGGGTTGAATACTTATTGACTCAAGACATTTCAGCTTTACATTTTTTTTAAAATTAATTTGTAAAAACACTTTAACTATCCCTTTTAAACATAATAAATGGGAAATGTTTCAAATAATAGTATTGTTACTATTTATCCTACTTCCTCTTTATTATCAACATTATTAACACCTACTTAAAGTATGGTATGCATTTGACACCATGCATTTGAAATAATTACACTGTTATTGCACATACATTGAGGACAGAGAGAAAGAAAGGGGATCATCTGAACCTGTTTTCTCTTTCAATTCTCGTGGGCCCTGTGCTAAAATGTCAGAGACATCACCATTAGAAGCGAATTCCAGGAGCTATGTGAATGGGACGATTGAAGACCCAGTTTGATTGACAGGTCTTCCTCTCTCCCTCTGCCCCCAGGGTGATTGACAATGTGGTTCATCTCACATTTTGTGACTGAACTAATCCAGTAAATTCCTACCAGACGGTACACAACTCAGCAGAGACCTCTCTTCTCAAGGTGGACTTTTATCTCCCAATATATATATGTTTTTCCATCTGCGACTAAAAACAAACGGACGGAGTGTAATTAAGTGTAAGTACATAATTAAGCAAGTTTAGAAAGTGCTAGTTTTCAATAAATGAAAATGTGTGCTAATTACATATGGGAATAATTCCTCCTGTTGTGCTAATGATTAATATTTTCATAGGTGTCTCAATATGGTGCCAGTGTTGAAATTGGATCACCTCACTGGAACGATTGATCTCTTGCCAAGTTCAATAATTAATTGACTACTTCACTGCCACACAACTATCTCAGAACGTAATTATTCACCCACAAAGGTGTTCAGGGTGTCTTCCTGACTTTTGCACCTGTATTGTGATGGTTACCACATCACATCTCTATCCACACAGCTGGCATTCGGCTGACGAAGATGAATACATTCACACGTTGAAGTGAACCCACAGGACTTTCTGTGCTAAGTTATTGTACTATGCACAATATGTGTAATTACCTGAACATCTGGGATAACTTATTGACAGTTGTGGCCAATCTTAATAGAGAATTAAATGAGAGAAATATGCAGTGCTTTCATTAATCATCATTACTAAATGGAAAGTCTGCGTTTAGTCATGATTAATTGCACGGTGAGGTTAGTCGGCCACTGACTGTAGTCTTATAGAGTACTGGTCTGCTGATAGGGTGAATAGGCTGAACATGTGGCGGACGAAGAAAGTATAAACTTACCGTAGTAACCGAGTCACTTTCCAATTCAGAGGCTTATGAACACCTGACTCCCACGACGAGACCTTGTACCTCAGATCTATTTGCAAGACATGGACATGTGGCTAGTAGGGGAGACCATATGTTTTACTTAAAGAAAGATAGCTATCCACTATATGATTGTTCAGGAACCTTTTTTTTTTTGCCATTGAAGACAAAGGGGCGGACATATGAACCGAAGTGAAATGCAGGACAGCCAATAGGAAGAATACATGAACACCTTCACTACCCATCATGGAGCTGGACAGACCAAAGAGATGGGCCTCACAGTTATCCACTCACTAAGAATGCCTCCCAGCATATGATCTCCTCTCGCGGAGCACAAGGTTAAAGGTCACGTTGAACCCTGGCCCGAACATCTCTTCTTCTTCGCTCTTATCACATAGGTACATTTTTTTTGAGCCAGGGAAGGGACAATTTGTGGTGTGAGAGCATTCATTCATGGGCTGAAACATATTTTCCAGACAGCCATCTAAATGCATGTTCCCCATAATAGTCGTTCATGGAGATCCGTCCTGTAGCGCTCATGTCTGGGACATGACATTGACGGCCCTGTGTCTCTATGTATTTGACTGTACTGTTTGTATGGCTGAGGTGGCTGTGTCTCTATGTATTTGACTGTACTGTTTGTATGGCTGAGGTGGCTGTGTCTCTATGTATTTGACTGTACTGTTTGTATGGCTGAGGTGGCTGTGTCTCTATGTATTTGACTGTACTGTTTGTACGGCTGAGGTGGCTGTGTCTCTATGTATTTGGCTGTACTGTTTGTGTGGCTGAGGTTGCTGTGTCTCTATGTATTTGACTGTACTGTTTGTATGGCTGAGGTGGCTGTGTCTCTATGTATTTGACTGTACTGTTTGTATGGCTGAGGTGGCTGTGTCTCTATGTATTTGACTGTACTGTTTGTATGGCTGAGGTGGCTGTGTCTCTATGTATTTGACTGTACTGTTTGTACGGCTGAGGTGGCTGTGTCTCTATGTATTTGGCTGTACTGTTTGTGTGGCTGAGGTGGCTGTGTCTCTATGTATTTGACTGTACTGTTTGTGTGGCTGAGGTGGCTGTGTCTCTATGTATTTGACTGTACTGTTTGTACGGCTGAGGTGGCTGTGTCTCTATGTATTTGGCTGTACTGTTTGTATGGCTGAGGTGGCTGTGTCTCTATGTATTTGGCTGTACTGTTTGTATGGCTGAGGTGGCTGTGTCTCTATGTATTTGGCTGTACTGTTTGTATGGCTGAGGTGGCTGTGTCTCTATGTATTTGGCTGTACTGTTTGTGTGGCTGAGGTGGCTGTGTCTCTATGTATTTGACTGTACTGTTTGTATGGCTGAGGTTGCTGTGTCTCTATGTATTTGGCTGTACTGTTTGTATGGCTGAGGTTGCTGTGTCTCTATGTATTTGGCTGTACTGTTTGTGTGGCTGAGGTGGCTGTGTCTCTATGTATTTGGCTGTACTGTTTGTATGGCTGAGGTTGCTGTGTCTCTATGTATTTGACTGTACTGTTTGTATGGCTGAGGTTGCTGTGTCTCTATGTATTTGGCTGTACTGTTTGTATGGCTGAGGTTGCTGTGTCTCTATGTATTTGACTGTACTGTTTGTATGGCTGAGGTGGCTGTGTCTCTATGTATTTGGCTGTACTGTTTGTATGGCTGAGGTGGCTGTGTCTCTATGTATTTGGCTGTACTGTTTGTATGGCTGAGGTGGCTGTGTCTCTATGTATTTGGCTGTACTGTTTGTATGGCTGAGGTGGCTGTGTCTCTATGTATTTGGCTGTACTGTTTGTGTGGCTGAGGTGGCTGTGTCTCTATGTATTTGACTGTACTGTTTGTATGGCTGAGGTTGCTGTGTCTCTATGTATTTGGCTGTACTGTTTGTATGGCTGAGGTTGCTGTGTCTCTATGTATTTGACTGTACTGTTTGTATGGCTGAGGTTGCTGTGTCTCTATGTATTTGACTGTACTGTTTGTATGGCTGAGGTTGCTGTGTCTCTATGTATTTGGCTGTACTGTTTGTATGGCTGAGGTGGCTGTGTCTAGAGAACGATAGTCCAGTGTGAGAATCAGGTGTTCAAACGCCCTGAGAGAATAACGATGAAAGCCAGGAGGAACCATAAAACTAAAGATAATAGGAAATTCAGAATGACTCCTACAAGAGGTTAAGTACGTTTGCGGTATTGCACTTACTAAATGGCATGTCTTTGATGCCAGTGGAGCACTATGGGTGTGGTTGTTGCACTTCCAACACAAACCTCTCTAATTCTGTGGTCAAATATACAATGATGTCAAATATACAATTATTATCATTGCTCTTTAATAAGCTTTACCTATCGAGCTCACGGCCAATCAAAGGCCGATACGTAAAAGCTTATTAAAGAGCAGTGATGATATCAAGAGCAGTGATGATATCAAGAGCAGTGATGATATCAAGAGCAGTGATAATATCAAGAGCAGTGATAATATCAAGAGCAGTGATAATATCAAGAGCAGTGATGATATCAAGAGCAGTGATGATATCAAGAGCAGTGATGATATCAAGAGCAGTGATAATATCAAGAGCAGTGATAATATCAAGAGCAGTGATGATATCAAGAGCAGTGATAATATCAAGAGCAGTGATGATATCAAGAGCAGTGATAATATCAAGAGCAGTGATAATATCAAGAGCAGTGATAATATCAAGAGCAGTGATGATATCAAGAGCAGTGATGATATCAAGAGCAGTGATGATATCAAGAGCAGTGATAATATCAAGAGCAGTGATAATATCAAGAGCAGTGATGATATCAAGAGCAGTGATGATATCAAGAGCAGTGATGATATCAAGAGCAGTGTGTGTGTGAGGTTTCTTCTTTTCTCATCTTAGCCAACTGTTACCATGCTCCTGCAACAAAGATAGCTCGGATGTGAGAGTTTTGAATTTGAATTTTGAGATATACAATTATTACAAACTATTTCGGAATATATGTATATGCAATTAAAGTGGTTGTGCAAAAACAAATGTACATTTTAATAAAAATGTGTGATGCATTGTTAAGCTAAATAAAATTGTGTGTATGAAATATTGTTTAAACACTTAGCAATTGGAAATTAAATAGATGGTAATAGTTTTGATATAGCACATACTTGTATGCCAAATGTGGTATATGTTAGGACCTTTGAGGACTTTACTTTTGAGAAGATAATTGTTGATGGAATGAGTGAAATGATTCAAAATCAAATCCTTATTTCTTGACACAACCAATATATTTCTATATTTCTTGACACAACCAATCTGTCACAATTGAATAAAAATATATATAAAAAAAAACAACTAATGAGCAAACCTTACTTGAGGGTTTTGATGCTCTACTGACTATCATATTAAATACCATTCCTGTGCATTTAATGGATCATCAAACACAAGTTAGTTTCCATATTTCCCTCTGAAGACATGACTGGACACTGGTGTCTACCTTGCCCTCCACAGTAATGAAGGACGTTCTACATTATTCACACCTCTCTAGTGATTAGGTGGCATAGTTCTTATACTAGACATTCTGTTGAAGTCAACGCTAATATGACCCTCATGTTTAATAAGGGAAAAGGATATTGATTCAGTTCTATTTGCAATAACGTCATTAAGTTATACTCAAGCAAAGATGCATTTCATATTAAAAATACTGTTATCGTTAAATCGGCCTCTTCATCTTTGTTCAGTTTGTAACTATCAGTAATTAGTAAATACTTGAATGTATCAAACATTTAGTACAAGGACCTGGTCACATATCTATACAAAATAATAAGAGCCTTTAAACATCTTTACTTAATTAAATGGTCAATGTTATAATGTTTATAAGCTGACCTAAAAATGATATGATCCCCATACGTCTTCTTTGAGCCAATAACTATGGGGAGACTAGTTCTCAGCTGTCGACTCAATATGAGCCAATAACTATGGGGAGACTTGTTCTCAGCTGTCGACTCAATATGAGCCAATAACTATGGGGAGACTAGTTCTCAGCTGTCGACTCAATATGAGCCAATAACTATGGGGAGACTAGTTCTCAGCTGTCGACTCAATATGAGCCAATAACTATGGGGAGACTAGTTCTCAGCTGTCAACTCAATATGAGCCAATAACTATGGGGAGACTAGTTCTCAGCTGTCGACTCAATATGAGCCAATAACTATGGGGAGACTAGTTCTCAGCTGTCGACTCAATATGAGCCAATAACTATGGGGAGACTAGTTCTCAGCTGTCAACTCAATATGAGCCAATAACTATGGGGAGACTAGTTCTCAGCTGTCAACTCAATATGAGCCAATAACTATGGGGAGACTAGTTCTCAGCTGTCGACTCAATATGAGCCAATAACTATGGGGAGACTTGTTCTCAGCTGTCGACTCAATATGAGCCAATAACTATGGGGAGACTAGTTCTCAGCTGTCGACTCAATATGAGCCAATAACTATGGGGAGACTAGTTCTCAGCTGTCGACTCAATATGAGCCAATAACTATGGGGAGACTTGTTCTCAGCTGTCGACTCAATATGAGCCAATAACTATGGGGAGACTAGTTCTCAGCTGTCGACTCAATATGAGCCAATAACTATGGGGAGACTAGTTCTCAGCTGTCAACTCAATATGAGCCAATAACTATGGGGAGACTAGTTCTCAGCTGTCGACTCAATATGAGCCAATAACTATGGGGAGACTAGTTCTCAGCTGTCGACTCAATATGAGCCAATAACTATGGGGAGACTAGTTCTCAGCTGTCAACTCAATATGAGCCAATAACTATGGGGAGACTAGTTTTCAGCTGTCGACTCAATATGAGCCAATAACTATGGGGAGACTTGTTCTCAGCTGTCGACTCAATATGAGCCAATAACTATGGGGAGACTAGTTCTCAGCTGTCAACTCAATATGAGCCAATAACTATGGGGAGACTAGTTCTCAGCTGTCAACTCAATATGAGCCAATAACTATGGGGAGACTAGTTCTCAGCTGTCAACTCAATATGAGCCAATAACTATGGGGAGACTAGTTCTCAGCTGTCGACTCAATATGAGCCAATAAATAAAGCAGAGATGGAGGAGCGTCCTCAGTATTAGGTCCTCACACGGTGGGGAAAGAGCATATACTGTTTCTCTCTCTCTCTCTCTCTCTGTTTGTGAATCAGTGAAAGTGCCCGAAGCTCCGGTGACTGGAGGTGCAATCTGTTCCTTTTCTCTCTCTCTCTCTCTCTCTCTCTCTCTCTCTCTCTCTCTCTCTCTCTCTCTCCACGCATGAGAGATTGATAGTCATGACAGCTCTCCTTGTTTTTCACTGGCAGACAGATGAAACCTTCTCATTACGGTGGATTTGAAACAGAGTCAACTGAGAACCCACATTTGTTTTGGCGACTACTACAGGACAGACCACACATGCTGAATCACGCTCCTCACCGTCTTGGTAATTGTTTCAGGTTTAATTAATGTTTTACCCTTTGATACTATAGCTATGTCACTTTGTCAACAGTATTTGTCATAAAGATTTACTTTAAACAAACTTTGTAATACATTAAAATGTGTATTTCATTATTCAGTGTTTTTAATTGCTTGATACCTGTGAACAAATCTATAAGTATTAAATATTTATTCAAAGAACTAGAGGATGTTTATCACATTGTTGTCAAATGGCTAACCTTAAAGTTACCCAAACAAAAACCTTAAGGAAAAACAATCTCTTTCTTGCAGTTGTCCTTTTGAACACTAAACTAAAGACTATGGGTGCCAAATGTTTTGCATGTTTTGAATGTGTTGCCCATAGCTGTTCCAGAACGAGGCAATGTCCGATTAATCATGCCCCACCAGGCCGACAGCATGCCATTTCCACACAATAAATGACTGTACACTAAACTAAGCTCACCCCAACCTATGCAGATAACGGAGCCATTCATTTTAACATGCGCATGCTAAACCTGCCTGATAAATGATATGCCTAGCAGCACTTCCGTCCATATTTTATCACAGGAAGACACCGCTCTGCGCACACGCACATTTTCCCTATTCCAATGCAGATTCAGCCAGATCTCCTCAACCTCTCAACAGCCTGGCTCCCATAATTAACTTTTTTTAAAGGGAATAATTGTTTTATGTCAGAAATGACAGGAAGACACTGTGGTAAAAGTCAAATATAGGTATCGTTCATTTACCACAACTTACATGAACAGATTTTCGCCTAGGTATTCATAACCACACATGTAACGTCAGACCTTTGGGAATAACTATAATGGTAACAGGATACACCTCTGTGGAATACCACTCAGAGCTATTTGACATATACCTTGACAGGCCAACTAGTGACCTGCTCCGAGTTGAGACCTGTTGGCTGAGCCTATAGTATTCAGGCTCTGCTCTTCTTCAGAAACCTCTCACAATCAAGCTTAATTCTGCTCGTGGACCTTGTGTCTCATCTTGCATGCCTTTTGTTAAAAGGTATCATTACTAGCTTGGCTGTGACCTCTGACCATCCCTTTAAATCATATGGGGCACTGGTTAGAGAGGAACGGCTGGTTTCTATTTAACATCTCCACAGGAAGAATTAAAGCTTCTGCCTTCTGCAATATCACTGCTGGGGAGAATCACTGTCCGAGATTCTGGCAATCTATGAGTTGGATTTTACTGAATGTTATTTAATGTGGATGTAATGTCTACAAATGAGTTATTGATATTTTGTATATTTTTAAATAATGGAATATTATTAGCATATTTTGATATCTTGGTAGAGGTCCATTCAAGCTCCACAGAGGTAAATATGCCCTTAGCTATCTTGCTTGTGGAAGTTAACTGAAATTGAGTGATGTTGTATCCTCTGAAGAAGTGTGAGGCTATGTGAGGCCCTTTTTAAGCAATAATTACTTCCTTTTTTATGATTCTAATCTTTTTTCTTTTTTCTTATTATTATTATTTTTATTTTTGTTGTGTTTTTTTTTGCTAATTCAAGGCCTTCAGAATGTATTCCCAAAAGCCTGCATTTAAAACACATAGTACCCCATAATGTCGAAGTGGAATCATGTTAAGTTACATGGACTCACTCTGTGTGCACTAATAGTGTTTAAAATATTTTTTTAATGACTACCTCATCTCTGTACCACACACATTCAATTGTCTGTAAGGTCCCTCAGTCGAGCAGTGAATTTCGACCACAGATTCAACCACAAAGACCAGGGAGGTTTTTCAATGTTTCGTGAAGAAGGGCACCTATTGGTGGATGGGTAAAACATTGAATATCCCTTTGAGCAGGGTGAAGTTATTAATTACACTTTGGATGGTGTATCAATACACCCACTCACTACAAAGATACAGTTGAAAACTGAGGATGGATCACCAATTGTACTTACTCCACCATGTTAACCTAGATGACAGAGTGAAAAGAAGGAAGCCTGTACAGAATTAACATTTTCCAAAACATGCATCCTGTTTGCAATAAGGCACTAAAGTAAAACTGTTAAAAAAATGTGGCAAATAAATGCATTTTATGTCCTGAATACAGTGTTTTGTTTGGGGCAAAATCTAACACAACACATCACTGAATACCACTCCTCATATTTTCAAGCATTTTGATGGCTGCAACATGCTATGGGTATGCTCGTCATCGGCAAGGACTAAGGAGTTTTTTTTTTAGGAATATAAAGAAACGGAATAGAGCTAAACACAGGCACAATCCTAGAGGAAAACCTGGTTCAGTCTGCTTTCCAAAAGACACAAATTCACCTTTCAGCAGGAAAATAACTTAAAACACAATAACTTAAAACACAAATATACGAGACGAAATTGAATGTTCCTGAGTAGCCTAGTTACAGTTTTGACTTAAATCGACTTGCCATTTAAGCCATCAAAGACTTGAGCTTGCCATTTTTAGTTTTAAGATAATGTGCAAATATTGTACAATCCAGGTGTGCAAATCTCCTATAGAATTACCCAGAAAGACTCACAGCTGTTATCACTGCCAAATGTGATTCTAATACAGTATGCATTTACTTAGGGGTGTGAATACTTACAGTATTTAAATTAGTTATTTCTCTATTTCATTTTCAATAAATATTCTACATTTTCTAAAAACATGTTTTCACTTTGTCAAATTAGAGTAATGTGTGTGTATATGGGTGAGAGAAAAAATCGATTTAATCCATTTTGAATTCTGGATGTAACAAAACAAAATGTGGACAAGTCCTTTCTGAAGGCCATGTATCTTGGAACTAAGTCTATGTTTTGTAACTTTCCCCAGGTCATCACTGCAAATGAGAATGTTTTCACAGTCAACTCACCTGCCTAAGTAAATAATAAACAATAATCAACGATATTGGTGAGTTATCAGTTTGATCATTTTGATGTAGGCCTATAGTGGTTTCATTTTGAAATGTTTAATTCAGTTCATTGTCTTCCTACATGGTCATTATTAGAGCAATACAAAACGGACATTGCCCAAAGTCACAATTGTATTTGTGTAAATGCTGGGAGGAAGGCTACAACAGTCACATGAATAGGCTGCTTAACTGCTTTGTGACCACTATTAATATCACCTTTTTCTGTTATCGTTTTAACAAATTTCTGCAACATAAAGAAAATACTTTTTTTTTTAAGGCCTCCATTTTTCATTCCAGTCCTTAGCACTGTAGCATTCCACAGTAGCTGGTCTCAGTCTGTAATGGTAACCCAACACTAAGGGTTTCCTTGTCTACAAGGGTGACATCCCCCGGGGCGAGACCCTTTAAGGTTTGGATCATATCAGTGTTCAGCTGAGATCCACAGGGGTAAAAACTAACTACATGAAAAAGGTGAATGACATCTATTTGTCTATATCAATTGCAGGTGTCAGAGACATCTATTTTTAAGGATAACCGAATAGATGACAGGGAGCAGGGAAATTAAACTAATGTTGAGGTACTGTACATACACACAAAGCTAGCTAACTGAAGTTGTTTTTGGAAATGTACCTTCGGAGTAATGTGTATTAAATGCAAAACTGCACAACTTTGGGATGTGTGTGTCTGTGTGTGTGTGTGTGTACAGCGGGTCGCTACCATTCAACAACATATCACTTAAATCTGTCTGTGGGGCACAACGTCCATTTGTCACGTCACGCTTTTTGTTATCGTGCGCTTTTCAGGGCAACAAACAACAATGTGCACAAAAGGCCCCTGCACTTCAGATGTGACCGAGGAGTGGATCAGAGAGAGAGAGAGAGAGAGAGAGAGAGAGAGAGAGAGAGAGAGAGAGAGAGAGAGAAATGAAAGAGAGAAATGAAAGAGGAGAAAAGGGAGAGAGAGAAATGAAAGAGGAGAAAAGGGAGAGAGGGAGGAGAGGTGAGTGTATAAATGTTGTGCATGGTGAAGTGGTGTCGGGGGGTGATCCTCAGGCCCTGCCTACCTGCCCCATGGTTAAATCATGTGTACAAGCTGTTTCCAATAAACTGTTAAATTTGATAAAGAGCGCCGTATTATATTACAAAGCCCAGAAGGCAACTTGCACTTCTGGTATCATGAATACATTTTGCCTGATAATAACGTTGTGACTTCAATCACAGGCAAAGAAAACCCTCCTCTCTTGGAAATCAAGTCATAGGTGACACCTGTATAAATCGACACCCGGTAAGATTATCATATATTTGTGCTTTCTGCATCAGCGTTAAAAGACTCCAACAAGTGAGCTGGGAGTAGGCTAACCGAGAGAACTGCTTAAGCGCCACAGGGGCTGCAAATATACCTCTGCAGCCTCTTACTATGGCAGTCTGCGATAACACAGCTATGACAAAGCAACCTTTTCTAAAGATTTATTCACTTGATGTTTGTTGCTTTTTTGTTTTTTAGGGATGACCGGGGAACAAAGTAACATGTGGCACAAAGTAACAACTAAATAACAAAAATGGCGTGGCAGGTAGCCTAGTGGTTAGAGCGTTGAGCCAGTGAACCGAAAGGTTGCTGGTTTGAATCCCCGAGCTGACAAGGTAAACACATGTCATTCTGCCCCTGAACAAGGCAGTTAACCCACTGTTCCCTGTTAGGCTGTCATTGTAAATAAGAATTTGTTCTTAACTGGCTTGCCTAGTTAAATGAAATAACTTAATACAGGTAACGAGTGGAGGACAGAGGAGCCTCTTAAAGAAGAAGTTACAGGTCTGTGAGAGCCATAAATCTTGCTTGTTTGTAGGTGACCAAATACTTATTTCCATCATAATTTGCAAATAAATTCATTAAAAATCCTACAATGTGATTTTCTGAATTTTTTTCCCTCATTTTGTCTGTCATAGTTGAAGTGTACCTATGATGAAAATTACAGGCCTCTCTCATCTTTTTAAGTGGGAGAACTTGCACAATTGGTAGCTGACTAAATACTTTTTGCCCCACTGTATATATATATATATATATACACACAGACATAGGCTATGGTCGTTGTCATACAAACAAACAGACCCTCACTCACAATGACTAGCTAATGTGTACTTTACCCATTTCATTACATCTTTATATATTGCAAATAAAATGTAAAAACAATCACAAATAACATTTTATATTAATTTCAAACAACGGCATTAGCATGAGAGCAACTTACCAGTCCAAAACAATGTCCTCTCCGTTCAAAAAATATGCCTCAGTTTCAGAGTCTTCAAAATGGAGTCTTCAAAAAGTAGATCTGTCTCACTTTCCTCTAAAATAGTTTCTACATTCGTATATCTAGTCTTAGAATTAGCATTCCTTGACTTATTCGCCATGATGTTGGATAAATAAACAGCTGAAGATGCAAGTCACCGAAATACTGCTGTGCGTAATAAGCGTCGCTCCTTCACGGTTGAATTGGCAATGGCAAAAGAACGGTCCTTAACGCCAGCGTTCAATGGAAAGGTTTGTCTTACAACAAAGAACCGTGGGATATTGCCGTTTACATCTGCTCATTGGCTATCTACCCAACTAGATTTCAAGACGATCAGTGGTCATTGGGTTAAAATACAGTCAATCAACAAGACATTGGTCATATAATTGGTGCACAATGGGCTCGTCACTTGTTGTCTTCCAATCGTTTTTTCCGGGTCAATACGTCCCGCAAAATGACCCATCATGTTTGGTTGTGTTACAAACAAACAGTTGATTGCAAGGAAACCAAACATGACTGGATAAAGTCAGGGAAAGTCTGTCTATTTGACGTTGGATGTTACTTCGAAAATTGAATGACAGGAAGTTCAACGAGATAAGAGTTCACAAAATGTTTCGTGTTAGGCAATTAAAAATGGATTTAACTGAACAAAAGACCATTCATTGTGTAACAATGAGCCTTGGGATTGCAACCAGAGCAAGATCTTCAAAGGTAAACTATTTATTTCAATGCAATCTGTGATTTTGTTACGCAAGTGCTGGTTGAATAAGTAGTTTGATATGGGGGTCTGTGCTCAGATAATCGCAGCGTATTCTTTCGCAATAAATAATTTTTTAAATCTGACAACGCAATTGGATTAGCAAGATTCTAGGCTTTCGAACCATGTGAGACACTTGTATATTCATGAATGCTTAATATGACTATTTATGTAGCGATCACCGTATGTTGTCGAATTTAATCCCGCTAACGGGTTCGGTGCGCAGAGAGGTTAACAAGAATTTAAGCTTTCTGCCAATATCAGATATGTCTATGTCCTGAGAAATGTTCTTGTTCGCATCAGCCTGCGTTAGCTTAACCGTCCCATGGACGGGACACTGATCCCAAAGAAGTTTTAACAGCAGAGGAAACCCCCTAAATTACATTGTTTCAACTAGAAATTTGATGACTTTTCCTAGAGTAACTCCAACATTAGAAAAAGTGAAACATCGCCTTTGTTCATATTTCCATTAAAGAAGTACGCCACCAGGGTACAAAGATTGTCGTATGGTCATTTTTGACCCAGCAGGTATAAAATCATTTACACACCACAAAAACCACAAAGACACACACACACACAATGAGAAATTGAGATTATGAGTGCTACTGATTGAACTCAGCCAGCAGCTCCTGAAGAGGAAGATCACCATGGTTGGTACCGTTAGAAAGAACAAGCCTGAGCTCCCCCCTGCACTCCTCGCAACAAAGGGGAGAGAGGCCTTCTCATCAAAGTTTGCCTTCACCCCCACCACCACTCTAGTTTCTTACCTCCCAAAGAGGAACAAGAATGTGGTCCTGCTGAGCACACTGCACAAAACGGCTGAGATCGGTGATCATGAGGACAGGAGTCCAACCATCATCCTGGACTACAACCACAATAAAGGAGGTGTGGACATCCTGGACAAGGTGATTGGAACTTACAGCTGCAGGAGGATGACTGTCCACTGGCCCCTGGTCATCTTCCATAACATCATTGATGTGTCCTCGTACAATGCCTTTGTGATATAGAACAAGATCAACCCTACCTGGATGCCTGATAAGTGGAACAAGAGGAGGGTGTTCCAGGAGCAGCTGGGAAAGGCACTTGTAACCCCACACATTCAAAGAAGGGAACGCCTCCCCCGCACAGCAGCCTCTGCAGCGCTTGTGAAAGCTGTTCAGGGGTCTGAATCTTGTCATGAGCCACCTGAGGCTGCAGCTGGTGCAGGCAAGAGGAGGAGATGCCAATTCTGCCCCCCAAAAAGGACCTTTCAACAAATACTATGTGCTGCACATGTGAGAAATACATCTGCAAAGTCCAGGCACACACACTTACATACTGTCCTACATGTGCTAATTAGAGTTGATTGATTTATGTTCTTCACGTTTTTGTTTTGTATCTATTATCTTATTTTATACTCATTTATTGTTGTTGTTTATAAACCTTGTGGGTGGTGGCAATGGTTAAAAAATGGGAGAAGACTAGTATTTTGTAGTTGAATTCTTCATTGTACAGTATATAAGAATATATCACTGTGTTGCCAAACAAGTTTGACTGTTATTGTTTCCCTTCAATAAAAGGCATTCAAAAAAACTACTTTCGGCACATTTCTGCTACTCTCTTTGGCCATACAAGTGTTATCTCTTGCTTAATAAATGTATGTTTATACCTATGCAGTATCTTTAGCAATAATAATAATAACAAACCTCTACTTTAGTAAAGAAAACAATTATGACAGGTGTGTTGCAATAAAAACAAGTGGTGTCCACTGATTAAATGCAGTCTTCCTGCATTGTGAAGAGGGAAAACCCAGATATTCACAAGGTTTGTGATGAATGACAGGCTGTACTCTTCATGCAAAATAGATTTGGGGTTTTAAAATTCAATTAAGCTGCATTGTTTTAAGGGTTTACTCCCCTTAGGACAAGAGGAGTATACAGAATGTTAAGTCTACAGTACACAAAGGACAAGTAAAAAATACTTTAAAGTACTACTTAAGTAGTTTTTTGGGGGGTATCTGTACTTTACATTACTATTTGTATTGTTGACAACTTTTACTTTTACTTCACTACATTCCTAAAGAAAATATTTAACTTTTTACACCACACATTTTCCCTGACACCCAAAAGTACTTAGCAGGATTGGAAAATGATCCAATTCACAACACTTATCAAGAGAGCATCCCTGGTCATCCCTACTGCCTCTAATCTGGTGCACACACTAAACACAAATGCTTCATTTGTAAATTATGTCTGAGTGTTGGAGATAGCCCCTGGCTATCCATAAAAAAAATTTAAACAATAAAATGGTGCCATCTGGTTTGGTTAACACAAGGAATTTTAAATGATTTATAGTTATATTTTAGCAATTACATTTTCTTTTGATATTTAAGTCTATTTCAATCCAAATACTTTTAGACTTTTAGACTAACTCAAATAGTATTTTACTGGGTTACTTTCACTTTTACTTGAGCCATTTTCTATTAAGGTATCTTTACTTTTACTCAAGGATGACAATTGGGTACTTTTTCCACCACTGGCGGTTACTGACCAATAAACATTCACGTGGGCGTGGTTTCGCACATAAATGCCTATAAATCAGTCACAGATATTGATATTGTAACAACTTGGTACACATGTTGCAAACACTGTCAAGACTTAACAAATGCAAGCACCTTCATATCAACCGGTGGCACTATATCGAGCGTAGGGTCTGTTTGACTTAGAGTGATGACATTTGGCACACATACTCTAGCTAGTCTGTATGGTATGGTTGAGTTTGTCCACATTGTGGTGCTGTTGGATAGGAAAAAACATGAATGCAAGCTTATTGGCTCACCGTAGCCATATTGTCTCAGATACAGTCTAGAAGATGTACATCCATAGATACTATATACCAATTGTGGTGACGATTGGTCCAGCGGTTCTGGAGTAGACGTTTAAAGTTGTCAACATCATTCAAATTGGTCCAAAATAAATCAAAAGCATATTATATTGCATGAACGGTTTGATTTTGAGTTCTGATATTTGGCAAGTGTGGTAAACAGTGCAGAAGTAGTTCATGGCCTGGTTTAGATCTTATCTTATCTTATCTTATCTTATCTGGAAAGATATCAGTTTGTCTCTGTGAATGGTTTGTCCTCTGACAAATCAACTGTCAATTTCGGTGTTCCTCAAGGTTCCGTTTTAGGACCACTATTGTTTTCACTATATATTTTACCTCTTGTGGATGTTATTCGAAAACATAATGTTAACTTTCACTGCTATGCGGATGACACACAGCTGTACATTTCAATGAAACATGGTGAAGCCCCAAAATTGCCCTTGCTAGAAGCATGTGTTTCAGACATAAGGAAGTGGATGGCTGCAAACTTTCTACTTTTAAACTCGGACAAAACAGAGATGCTTGTTCTAGGTCCCAAGAAACAAAGAGATCTTCTGTTGAATCTGACAATTAATCTTAATGGTTGTACAGTCGTCTCAAATAAAACTGTGAAGGACCTCGGCGTTACTCTGGACCCTGATCTCTCTTTTGAAGAACATATCAAGACCATTTCAAGGACAGCTTTTTTCCATCTACGTAACATTGCAAACATCAGAAACTTTCTGTCCAAAAATGATGCAGAAAAATTTATCCATGCTTTTGTCACTTCTAGGTTAGACTACTGCAATGCTCTACTTTCCGGCTACCCAGATAAACTTCAGTTAGTGCTAAATACGGCTGCTAGAATCCTGACTAGATCATATTACTCCAGTGCTAGCCTCTCTACACTGGCTTCCTGTCAAAGCAAGGGCTGATTTCAAGGTTTTACTGCTAACCTACAAAGCATTACATGGGCTTGCTCCTACCTATCTCTCTGATTTGGTCCTGCCGTACATACCTACACGTACGCTACGGTCACAAGACGCAGGCCTCCTAATTGTCCCTAGAATTTCTAAGCAAACAGCTGGAGGCAGGGCTTTCTCCTATAGAGCTCCATTTTTATGGAACGGTCTGCCTACCCATGTCAGAGACGCAAACTCGGTCTCAGCCTTTAAGTCTTTACTGAAGACTCATCTCTTCAGTGGGTCATATGATTGAGTGTAGTCTGGCCCAGGAGTGGGAGGGTGAACGGAAAGGCTCTGGAGCAACGAACCGCCCTTGCTGTCTCTGCCTGGCCGGTTCCCCTCTTTCCACTGGGATTCTCTGCCTCTAACCCTATTACAGGGGCTGAGTCACTGGCTTACTGGGGCTCTCTCATGCCGTCCCTGGAGGGGGTGCGTCACCTGAGTGGGTTGATTCACTGATGTGGTCATCCTGTCTGGGTTGGCGCCCCCCCCTTGAGTTGTGCCGTGGCGGAGGTCTTTGTGGGCTATACTCAGCCTTGTCTCGGGATGGTAAGTTGGTGGTTGAAGATATCCCTCTAGTGGTGTGGGGGCTGTGCTTTGGCAAAGTGGGTGGGGTTATATCCTTCCTGTTTGGCCCTGTCCGGGGGTGTCCTCGGATGGGGCCACAGTGTCTCCTGACCCCTCCTGTCTCAGCCTCCAGTATTTATGCTGCAGTAGTTTATGTGTCGGGGGGCTTGGGTCAGTTTGTTATATCTGGAGTACTTCTCCTGTCCTATTCGGTGTCCTGTGTGAATCTAAGTGAGCGTTCTCTAATTCTCTCCTTCTCTCTTTCTTTCTCTCTCTCGGAGGACCTGAGCCCAAGGACCATGCCCCTGGACTACCTGACATGATGACTCCTTGCTGTCCCCAGTCCACCTGGCCGTGCTACTGCTCCAGTTTCAACTGTTCTGCCTTATTATTATTCGACCATGCTGGTCATTTATGAACATTTGAACATCTTGGCCATGTTCTGTTATAATCTCCACCCGGCACAGCCAGAAGAGGACTGGCCACCCCACATATGCTCTCTCTAATTCTCTCTTTCTTTCTCTCTCTCGGAGGACCTGAGCCCTAGGACCGTGCCCCAGGACTACCTGACATGATGACTCCTTGCTGTCCCCAGTCCACCTGACCGTGCTGCTGCTCCAGTTTCAACTGTTCTGCCTTATTATTATTCGACCATGCTGGTCATTTATGAACATTTGAACATCTTGGCCATGTTCTGTTATAATCTCTACCCGGCACAGCCAGAAGAGGACTGGCCACCCCACAAAGACTGGTTCCTCTCTAGGTTTCTTCCTAGGTTTTGGCCTTTCATGGGAGTTTTTCCTAGCCACCGTGCTTCTACACCTGCATTGCCTGCTGTTTGGGGTTTTAGGCTGGGTTTCTGTACAGCACTTTGAGATCTCAGCTGATGTACGAAGGGCTATATAAATAAATTTGATTTGATTTGATTTGATTCATCCTAGGGCAATGTGTCCAATTTGTCCTGATGGTGGCACTGTGGACACACAGTAGAACCCCAGCAACGCTGCTTGCTGCTTTAATTACTGTTGTATTTTCTCACAAGACTCTTGTGATTGCACACATATTTGTAAATGAGGGGTAGTGGTGAAGGTGCATAAAGATGTCAGCATTCAGATATGACTTCATTGTTTTACCCATATCCACTGAGTTTTTAAACTACGGCGCATGACATAGTTCAATTGTGTTGTATTTTATATGAGATGTAGACACATTCAGATAATGATATACATTGTAACTTCTTTAGATCAAGTTTAGCAGTACAACTAAGGAAATACCTTGGGAAAAAACTATATTTTGAATGCTAAAAGTATCTTAAATTGTCACACCCTGACCATAGAGAGCCTTTTATTCTCTATGTTGGTTAGGTCGGGGTGTGACTAGGGTGGGTAATCTAGGTTGTTTTATTTCCATGTTGGCCTGGTATGGTTCCCAATCAGAGGAAGCTGTTTATCGTTGTCTCTGATTGGGGATTATATTTAGGCAGCCATTTCCCCACGGTGTTTTGTGGGATCTTGTTTATGTGTGGTTGCCTGTGAGCACTCCATAGCGTCACGTATCGTTTATTGTTTTTTGTTTTTTTGTGCGGTTCACTTATAATAAAAATGTCGAACCGATTTCACGCTGCGCTTTGGTCCGAATGTTCTTACGACGATCGTGACATAAATTAAATGTATTAATTTTAGCTATTGACATGACATGCCTAAAAGATTACATTAAAATATACGTATATATATATATTTGAATTATTTATTGTATTTTCATCCACATATCAGCTTTAAACCATAATTTTTACCATTGAAGACAGTGTTAACACCCCACAGGTTGTTACAATTAACCCTGCATATTGTTTGTATACAAATGATTTTCATATTTATTAAGCTAAAGCCTAACTGCTACTTTGTTCCCTGGTCTCCCTTTATGATTTATTGTGTAATTTGTTGTACACATACTTCATAGATAATTTTGCACTTATTTTTTAGCATTTCTTAATATATCAAACAGTCCTATTAAAATATTGCGATGACATCCCAGCAAATAGAATGATACAATGTGCAAAGATAAGTTCCCATGAAACAGACCTTCAGAACTTCCTGTCACCACAACAGAAACAAAATAGAAAAAAACAATGATCACCATCACAGAACACAATGAAGCGTTACAGGGGAATGAATTGATGGTGGTGGTGATGTGTTTGGTATTCTTCAGAGAGCAGGCCTTCTCTCCTATGTCGCCAAAGCCAAAACTTCTCTGGTAAGTGACGTATGTTCAGTAATTAGAAGACTTGAGGGCTACAAAGACTTAAACCCATGACACTGAGAAATGGCAGATGGCCCAGGGGAAATTTCAACCATGAGGAAGCGCAGCGGAATAACAGATCACACCTGAGTCTGGTGACACATTCACACCTCCTCCCATATTACAACTCCTCCCAAATCACAACTCCTCCCAAATCACAACTCCTCCCACATTACAACACCCTCCCATATCACAAGTCCTCCCATATCACAAGTCCTCCCACATTACAACACCCTCCCATATCACAAGTCCTCCCATATCACAAGTCCTCCCACATTACAACACCCTCCCATATCCCAACTCGTCCCACATTACAACACCCTCCAATATCACAACTCCTCCAATATTACAACACCGTCCCATATCACAAGTCCTCACACATTACAATACCCTCCCATATCACAAGTCCTCCCACATTACAACTCCCATATTACATGTTGTGTCCTTCAATACCAAATGATTGGCACTTCTTTGTGTGTTTATTTATTTTAGGAACTTTTATTTTCACAAGAATGACAGGAGATAGATAATGCGTACATAGTGACTTAACATGACCCATTGGTTGGTTTCACAATGCAGATAGTCCCCGGTATGAACAGAAAGATGGAGATTTTCTAACTGCTACTGGGATTTTCATGTGGGTTTGATGCGAGAGCATTTGAGGTTGGCATTATGTTCTCTATTTGAATAAGGAGAAAAACAAAGGATCTCTGTTGAGGTTGCACAGTGTGCAGGTATGCAATCTTCTACCCTATCGAAGACTACATTTCACATACTTTGGATGGAGCAATGGAAAAACAAACCATTTATTACCCATGAATATTAGAATTGTCCCACTGCTGAAACTGAGAAGAGAATTCATCATACCCAATATGAATTTAAAGTTTAATGAAACAGTGATTTAGTTTGGCAATGTGTCACCACTTTACACGTTGGTTTTGTTTTACCAATGTAAGGATTGCTAAGTTGACTCTGGCGTCTCTAGGTACACTGTGTATACACAGTGTGTGAGTGTAGGACGGGTGACATTGTTACCTTCTGGATACTAGATAACTCAGAGATACTAGATAACTCAGAGATACTAGATAACTCAGAGATACTAGATAACTCAGAGAGAGCATCGAGTTAAGGGATTCTAAAGGGCCGTTGGCATTGATAGAGTTCGATGTGCCACGAACACTGTGTTTACATATAGTGCACAGTTAATGAGAGATTGGGTTGTACCTTCCACACAAGGGAGGGTAACAAAACATGTGTGTTTAAGTAATTTTGTCCCCCAACATATGAGTAAGAATGACAGAAGATCTTAGATGACTACCTTTAAGATGGAAGTGCTCTTTATACCATTTAGCCTCTTTATACCATTTAGCCTCTTTATACCATTTAGCCTGACATTACTTTCCAAACCAACATCCAGACATCAAAATGTTTCCATTTCCATCGTGCTGAGCTGAACTCGCCACATCCTATCGGATATGGAATGTAAAGTCATATTTTTCTTAAGCAAAACCATCTCGTTCAAGATTACTGTCAGTGCACATTAATTGCGTTTGGATAGTGTGCATTTGGCCAATCAGCGAACAGAGAGCAGAAAACCAAAACTTGAGCCCAACAATTATCAAACAATCAAAAGCTCTTTCATGTCTCTGGCATCACCCTTTCTCCCGGGGAGGATTATATTCATTTGCAGAACAAGACTGGACAAAACAACCCAAAATATGAACAGTAAGTGCCTGTCAGCGCTTTTAAAATACATCTAATTTCTTTCACTGTATTATTTCAGAGAGAGTTTTACAGATACAGGGCAGGCATCATGTAATGTCATAGGCTGCAGAGAAAATATGTATTGACCAGATTCCTGGATATTCAACTCACTGCTGAAGCTACAGTGAGTGTAAATCCTCTGAGACTTCAGGAAGAAGTCTTCTAGAACATTACAACTCAAGGACCAACTTGACCAACTGAAGACCTATATTCATCAAAACGCAGCATGGACGTCACACACAGTTCTGCAAGCACACGTTTTTGTCACAGAATACTGGTTAGGATCTCTACACAACAGAACTACTGCCAAGCCGACTGCAGATACCAGTCTAAACCATCATGTCCATCACTCTAACATAAATAGGGTTTTAAACAATAGAAAATAGTTATTAAATAGTTTATGTTAACATCATCCTTTAGTTAATGAAACCTGTCCTCCCATGCTGCTCTCATGCCGCAATGAGACAAAAACAACATCCACTTCCTCTTTGGTATAAGCCTCTGAAAACGCAGACCGGATGACTCGTATTAGGGGCCCTAATATTATTAATGGCCTGATTGCTAAGAGGAGAGAGAAAGGGAGAAAGAGAGAGGGGAGATATCCCCTTTAGGGTGGAGGGCGGAGGGGACGCCAGCCCTTAATTTCGGGGACAGGGCCCTCCTGGGCTGGTAATCGGAGGCCTATCCTCTGCTCCTCTATCTGTCCAGTAATGCTACGTATCCCCCAGAGGTACAGAGAATAACCGCGCCTGTCTTTCTCTATATTTAGAACATCAGGTTGTGGTTTTAAAGGGAAAGTCAAAAGATGCCATTCTTTATTAATGTCTGAGGATATTAAATTGGTTGAGTTAGTTTCCCGCGACCGCCCCGGGGGCTTCACCGTTTCAAATATAACAAATGCCTCAATTAAAATCCCTTTCAAATACCATGCTTATTTTTCGATAACAATCGCCTTCCCTGTATTTCTCTCTCACCGTCTCCTTCTCTATCTCTCTCTCTCTCCCTCTCTCTATCTTTCTCTCCCTCTCCCAGAGGAGACATGATGACATATTGGGACGTGCAGAGCAGATGATGCTCCAGCAGAAATAGGAATGGAGGGATGGGAGAACTAGTTAGAGGAAAGGAGGAGATGAGAGGCAGGCCCTGTGAACCAGCAGATGGCAGGACAAGAGCAGTAATACAACGCTTTAGTGTGAAACACATTAGATGATGGGGCTGCGGGGGTCCTCAGCCTACACACATCTCATTAACCGTTGGTTAGAGCGACATCACACCACCACAAATCCAAACTTCATTCTCAACTCCAATTCAGCACATTATGTATTTGCTTTTGGCAATATTCTATGAAGGCCGAGGAGAGAATGCAGATGTTATTGTAAGTGAGAGAAATGCTTAAATGAAGGACTGTCTGCTTTATGTTTCATCTGTTTGTATGATGAACTGACTGACCCAATACATTTCTACCACTTTAAATAAGTTCACTATTTGTGGCATAATGCATTCATACAGTTTGCACATCTCTCAGTGTTCAAGGGACGTCCCTTTGTATATTTGAATAGTTGCCAGACACTTTGTCCCTATTTGAGGCTTAAAGGAAATAAGAGTCTAATTGAATTATATATTGTTGGGCCGTCGTTGTCATTTGGATGATGCAATGTATTAGGGCCTGTAGAGGCTGCCTGGCTTTAATAAAATACCACTTACAGACAGTGAATAACAGAAAACAACTAAATGCAAAAAACATGTCCTGCTTGTTCCGCTAAGATCCATGACCATGATCATCATCTGAAGTCCATAGAGAACCACATGTCTGCCTGTTGTTGTTTAGCTTAGCCCGACTTGACTGTTCCCAGATAAAGCTGGAGGGATGAAAACAAAATACAAACTCTTTCACATTCAGTAATGATGAGTAATTTATAATTGTCAGTCCCCTTTTTCAGTGTTGGTTACACGCTGTTTTTATGTTATTATGACCACGATTTCTAATGTAAAAGCTGGTCGACTATGACAAATCAATTCTAATTTAATGTAATACTAAAAAACAAACAAGACGTCATGTTCAAATTGTATAAGTTAAATGGGATTCTATAGAATATGAATGGAAGTATTTAGATGGCACAATATACTCTTTCCATGTTTAAGACAAAACAAGTCTTCCTTCTCGCAGGGCGAATTCCCAAAAGGTTCTCAGTGAAGGACAACAATGAGCTCCCAGCTAACTAAACTCGCTACAGCCCAACATATTTTATACAAACATTTCTTCTTAGACTAAACCAATAGCGTATGATATCTTGATCTGAAAAGATCCGGTCATATACCACACAGAAAGCCTTTTGATCTCATGGCAGTTACCGAACTACAGTGTCATGGTTTGTATAGGATTATATTGTCCCATTAATATTGAGTGATGTTTGTAGAACTATACAGAAATTGCATGTGATAATCCCTGGTGACATTGTCCTAACATCCACCCAACCTTAGAGAATAACTCTTTCTGACTGCAGTAGAAATGCATTAGTTCTCTACATCACACACAGTATCTTTGTTGACTAACATTTATGATCATATTTCTTAAACTCTATCAGATTGTAAGATATTTGAGACATTAAATATGATGTAAAACATAGAGGATAGAGCCTTTATTTTTCCCTGTGGTCAGTACCAAAGTTGTGTCTGGTTTTTAGTAGAGTTAGATAAAATGTCAGGATGATTTGTAAGATTTGCAAATGATATAAATGCCAGATCACACTGCTGAGTATGCCTATTGGTTAAATTGTAAAAGCTAATAAAAAGACTAAGATAACTAATAGTGAAGACTGATGATTAATAAACATAGTTTAATGCTTTAGCTTTAGTTTGATCTTGTATTTACATACTGTATATAATTGTATCATATTGAAAATAACACAGGAACACCGAGTGAACACTTTTAAGCGACCAATAAAATTTGATTTGATTTGAATGTTCACCTGAGAGACCAGAAATAGCAGGAGACAATAGGGACAAACAGAGATGTCTTTGCTTCTGAACAAAGCTACCGTCCTCACTTTTTCCTCGGCCTTTCTCAGGCTACAACTGAAGAGTGGAGCGGAATTTGTCTGTATTTGGTTTTCCCTTAATATCTCAATCTCTTTGATCTGTTTGCTAACAGTATAGTCTTTTGCCAGTCTGTTAGGTGTCTCTTCCAGGACTCACTGCCATCTTGTCTTGATGTGCACTTCTTCAGCCCATATCCTGATTTACCTCCTAGATTCCATCAGTGGTTCCCAATTAGAGCTGAAGCACTGAAAACGTGTTGAGACCGACCTCTATTTAGAGACACAAAAAATGTTTGGTGGTTCACCCTTTCAAATTAAATTGTTGGTATCCCGGAGAGTGCCTATCAGAAATGATTAAAAAGGGTGGAATATGGTGTATGAAGTGTCAAGACGTGTCAGCACAGGCTAACGGACCGCGCTGAGGAGTGGAACCTATTAGCATTGCAGCGCATAGCAACCTGCTCCGTGCGTAGCCCAGAGCCATGATCTCAACGCAGTGTAAACCCCAGCGGTTTCTTCCCGGTACACGTCTTTGAAGTTTGGTGGTGGTTGACTGTGATGGGGAGGTTGAGTAGCAAGTGGGAGTTGCAGGTTGACAGACAATGTTTACTAAGTATGCAGAAAATGACTGACTGTATTTAATCCTCCCTACTGTAGGAATGTGATAGAAAGAAATAGACTTCTGGCACCTCAACTCTAATACTGCTGCATGGATTACTGATATGGAATTTATACAAGCATATGTGTTATATTCTTCACTTTCATATACTGAATAATAGATATATCACTCTTTAAATCCCAAATACACCACATGAAGTGTACACCTACAGTGTAATGTCTTGTAACCTACAGTGTACTGATTTACTGTATGTATAAAATGTCACTATATCACTATACTACAGTCAAAGTAGAAAAAATATATGAAAAGTTCAAATGAATACGAAGCATTGACATTAAACCCCCTCAGGACAGACATTACACCCCTAGGATTGAAATTACACCCTCAGGACTGGCATTATACCCCCAGGACAGGTAGTATGTGACATTACACCCTCAGGACAGACATTACACCCCCGGGATTGAAATTACACCCTCAGGACAGACATTACACCCCCAGGACTAACGTTACACCCCCAAGACTGACATTACACCCCCCAAGACTGACATTACTCCCTCAAGACAGACATTACAACCCCAGGACAGACATTACACCCCCAGGACAGGTTGTATGTGACATTACACCCCCAGGACAGACATTACACCCCCAGGACAGGTAGTATGTGACATTGCACCCCCAGGACAGACATTACACCCCCAGGACAGGTTGTATGTGACATTGCACCCCCAGGACAGACATTACACCCCCAGGACAGGTTGTATGTGACATTTTACCCCGAAGAGAGGTAGTATGCGGCATTACACCACGAGGACAGACATTACAACCCCAGTACAGGTAGTACTTGACATTACACCACCAGGACTGACATTACCCTAGTACAGGTAGTATGTGTCTATGTACTGTGCTTTGGCAGTGTGTGAGAGTTATGCATAGAGATCCAGCTTTACACTCTAGAGATAGTTAAAGGACTCATCTCTGTATCGGTGCAATGACAGCATCTGTGACAGCATCGGCAGCTCCTTTGAAGCTATCGCCATTTTAAAGTTGTCAATTTTCTTCTTCAAAAGCTGATTGCTCCCAACTTATAAGAAACCTCACCCAGCTGACTACTTTAAAATGGTGTAAGCCCTCAATGTCTATGTCCATACTAAACCAGGTGGTATCCATGATGAGTCCTCTATCTACCTCCCTGCTTTAAAACACACCTTTCTGACTGATCACCTCCTTATCTTGCCCCTCGTGGTCCCTCCCCAAGGGCTCTGGAAGTCCTCTATCTACCTCCCTGCTTTAAAACACACCTTTCTGACTGATCACCTCCTTATCTTGCCCCTCGTGGTCCCTCCCCAAGGGCTCTGGAAGCTTTATGCTCTGCTTATGGATTATATAAGTCAAAATCAAGAGACAAGTGGTTGAGCATCCTCGTCACCACTTTGAATTAGCAGTACAATGAGGAAAGACCTGCACTCCGCTGCAGGGGATCCACTTCCTGAAGAGTTAGAGAAATGGAGAATGAGAGAGATCTTTGTCTTTGTTACTCCCATTCTCTTATTTTTCACCTGTGTGAAGAATTGGTATTGGCTTGGCTGGTAGACAAGCGTATGCAGGAGGGATAGGTAGAACTGTAATATGATGCTTCACAGGTTTAGAGCCAACTAGCTGCTCAAAGTATTTTATTTTATAGTCCAGTTAAATTGAATAGTTTGTATTAGAAATACTGTATCATAACTGTCCCGATGCAGGCTTATTTAATGAATACCTGTAGTCTGTGGAGGTTATGACCTGCGGCTTCATCCCCCTTGAAATAAACAACTAAACATGTTACCTTTCAGACTGAGAAATATAAACAACACGAGCGAAACACCAGGGGCTTGATCTCTACCCCCAACGCCCCCTCTTTCCTTCCCCTCTCCCTCCTTCCTCCCCCTCTCCCTCCTTCCGCCCCCTCTCCCTCCTTCCTCTTCCTCTCCTCTCCATTCCCCTCCTCTCCTCTCCTTCCTCCTCCTCTCCCTCTATCCTCCTCTCCTCTCCCCCCATCCTCTTCTCCCCTCCATCCTCCTCTCCCTCCTTCCTCCTCCTCTCCTCTCCCTCCTTCCTCCTCCTCTACTCTCCTACCTCCTCCTCTCCTCTCCATCCTCTTCCTCTCCTCTCCTCTCCTTCCTCCCCATCTCCCTCCTTCCTCTTCCTCTCCTCTCCATTCCCCTCCTCTCCTCTCCCTCCTCCCTCTTCCTCTCCTCTCCATTCCCCTCCTCTCCTCTCCCTCCTTCCTCTTCCTCTCCATTCCCCACCTCTCCTTCCTCCCCCTCTCCCCCTTCCTCTTCCTCCTACTCTCCTCTTAATTCCCTTCCATTCCCCTCCTCTCCTTCCTCCTCCTCTCCCTCCATCCTCCTCTCCTCTCCCTCCTCCTCTCCCTCCCTCCTTCCTCCTCCCCTCTCCTCTCCTTCCTCCTCCTCTCCATCCTCCTCTCCCTCCTTCTCCTCTTCATCCCCCTCCTCTCCTCTTCATCCCCCTCCTATCCTCTCCCTCCCTCCATCCTCTTCTCCATCATCCTCCTCTCCTCACCTTCCTCTTCCTCTCCATCCTTCCTCCTCCTGTCCCTCTATCCTCTTCATCTCCCTCCTTCCTTCTCCTTTCTTCTCCATCCCCCTTCTCTCCTCTCCATCCCCTTCCTCTCCTCTCCTCTCCATCCCTCTCCCTCCCTCCCACCATCCTCCTCCTCTCCCTCCATCCTCATCCTCCTCTCCATCCCCCTCCTCTCCTCTCCTCTCCATCCTGCTCCTCTCCCTCCATCCTCCTCCTTTCCATCCCCCTCCTCTCCACCCCCCTCCAGAGTCTAGAGAGCATCACAACAGGGGCCTGAGCACTTAATCAGTCACCTGCTCCACATTTTGATATCAAGCATTTCATATGACTTTATTGACTCAACTTGTATGCTCTTCTTCATCTTGACAGTAAGGAATGAGCTGACCGTGCTCTTTGGAAATTGGAGGCCATTTGTGGCTGACTCCGTGCTCAAGCATATGACTGATGGCCAACCCTAGAGGACTTTCTGAGGTATCACTGAAAAATAAACTTTTCTGGATAAAGGAAGAGAAAAAACACTACCACACACTGTTGCATCATACCATAAAAACTGGTACTGAGATATTTGTTTAAAATAATGACCAAAATTAAGATTATTCTTATGCATTATTGTGTTATGGATATTTTATTACTAACAAGGTTATTTAAACACAATTTTAACACTGCCTAAACACTTTTCGTGTCAGTCTACTTTAAGTATAGATATGCTACAGTTTACTCTCAGACTTCTTCTTGCCAAGGCGACCTTGCTTGAAGGACCCAACGTAGTCGCTTGAAGCAGTCAGCAAACCCCCCACAGAGTGTCTCATCTCTTCAAATTAAAGATGAACGCTGCCTACTCTGTAGCTACTCTACCTTTGGCATTGGTCTCCACTAATTACTCTGAGCTGTTAAGGGAGACATATCTGGGGAATGAGACAGGAGAGAAGGACCTACAAACCCACTTAATGCATAATCCTATTTTTCCCAGTTGTTCTCGATAGCTTTATTTTATCTGACCTGTTGGCTGTGCCATTGCTTTAATTCCACTTAGAATGCGTAGGCCTTATACCGTAGTCATGTCATTGCTAATACCTTTGTATTACATTGTATTTACATAGGTATAGATGTTATTAGCATAAGACATGGTGTAATATGTACTGTAAAGTGATTGATCTAATTGGAAACCATTGGGCAGGTTACATTTTGTGTTGCTCAACAAGCGCTGCGGGTCAAGTGTCATGATTAGCTTGAAGATGGCAGCTGGCTTCCTCTTTTTTTTTAAAGTTGTGAGTGATTCTGAATTGGACTGTCAAGTGTCGATGTGCTTTGGGTTAAGCATGGCAATGATGCTCATCTATTTATTATTGTAAATATTCGGCGGGACTACCATGCTCTAAGTGGTGTGTCCCATGCTCTCCGCTCTGACAGGGTAGTATATGGTAAGTGTGTGCAGTGGCCGTACCGCCCTCAGGTACATGGTAAAGGCTGCGGCGCCTCTTTGACCAAGGCCAGACTGAGCAGCTGGGGAATACTGAAACCATAAACAGGTTTAATTCACTGTAAAACTATGTCCCAACAAGAGCTTCAGTAGAAACCAAACGAAGACCAGCTAGCTGAGTAAATTTTAAAAACAGCCGTTGTACTTTAAAACAGCAAATTAGCAGGATAAATCATGTCCAACCGCAGTCAGCCATAGTGGTATGTGATCTGGTTTAGAGAACCATAAACTGCTCCATTTAACTCCATTTGTCTCCCACTGGCTCTCTCTCTCTCTCTCTCTCTTGCTAAATAAGGGTATCAATTAGGGTAAAGCACTTGGCAAAAGCTCCCAAGTTAACCATCAGCTGAAGCATGAATGGATCTTGGGGAATATTGACTGCAGCAGCAATAGGTTTATAAGTGGGCTGACCAAGGGTAATTAAACCAGTATTATCATGTAAAGGCATTTATGGTTATTTGCTGGATATATGGCCCAAGCAGACACACTCTCCACTGTAGAATAAGTAAGATGGTATAGGAGTAATGTCTTAACAGTACACAGGGGATAGTCAAGACCAACCTATCGCCCGCTATAGAAAGTGTCCTTGATCTATGTGCAATTACATTATAATTACACAGATAATTACTGTACGGCCAAGATTAATAACTTTATTAAGGAAAATTGAAAAAAGGAGAAAACGTATATGTTGGACTAGCGAGGCTAAATTTCTGGAAAGTCAATTAAAAGGCTTTTTTTCATCTCATTATCCACATATCTTAACATGGAAAGGCACCTTGAGAAGCTACATTTCAAATGTACAAAAATGGCAGAAAGAAGTCCCTCGCACAATGAATCCAGGAGTTGGTAAAAATGTTATCATTATCGCAAAAATTACAGTTTTAAGTGCATTAAGAGAGCCTGGTTTAAAAATGAGTTTGTGTTAGCTTTCTTACCGACATACCATCTTCATTACAAGCCAATCTGACAACCATGCTGAAAGAACAAATGGCCATAGCCCCTGAATATATTCCTTCATGAGTACCCAATGTTCAAGGGGGAAGTTGTCTGAACGTATTCAAACTGAATCAGAGAGGTGCGGGTGGCTGCTTTAATCGACATCCATGTCTTCGGCACCCGGGGGCAGAACGACAGATTTTTACCTTGTCAGCTCGGGGATATGATCCAGCAACCTCTCTCCCCTGCCACCAGACATAGTCTCACCCCCCCCAGCTACCAGACATAGTCTCTCCCCTGCTACTAGACATAGTCTCTACCCTGCTACCAGACATAGTCTCTCTCCCCTACTACCAGACATAGTCTCCGCCCTGCTACCAGACATAGTCTCTCTCCCCTACTACCAGACATAGTCTCCGCCCTGCTACCATGATGTGCTGGTGAAACAGTGTGTGGTTCCTGCTGTGAGAGAGAGGCAGGGAAATGCCCATGATCATCCCTGGCTTTCTCAGCTTCAACTTCCTCACTCGGCGTCCTTTCTCAGCTTCCTACCTCAGCTTCCTCCCTCAGCCTCCTCCCTCAGCTTCCTCCCTTAGCCTCCTCTCTCGGCTTCCACCCTCAGCCTCTTCCCTCAGCCTCCTCCCTCAGCCAAAGAGGACACCACTGCCGTAATGCACCATGTTTATGCTGTATAAATAGACTCCAGCACCAAGATATTGGAGGATATTGGAGTCTAACCGATGCCGTTGTTCGGGGAGAGACGGAGGCCAGCAACCCCTTAGTATTTATCTTTTTTTATATTGTGTAGAATGTGTATTTTCTGAGAATTCCACAATAAAATGACTGTTATTTATCATTATAAACCTCTTTATCATTTAGTCAATAAAAGACCTCTCACTTTTTCTCTCCTTTCCCTCCACTGCACGCTAGAAGTCAGATATCTGTATTAGTCTCCCCCTGCCTGGGGGCGAACGGTGTCAAAAGCTAAATCATGATCAGCCGTGTCTTTCTGGCTAAATCGTGTATGAAGGCCTCAGGCGGAAAGGTGCACATGCTCATTACTTGAGACAGAGAGAGAAGTTTTCACACACAACAGTGGCCATTTTCATCCCCTCACATGCACACATACGCAAAGAGAGAGGGTCACAAGGCTACCTTTGACCTTTTCTTATTTGTCCTTTCTAGATTCTAGATTTGATTTACAATGCAAATCAGGAGGATGTTGGGTCCTGAAAAATGTTTTTTCCTAAAGTGACAACGTGAGAAAATGGAACCAGATACGACTGTTTAAACAGTACAAATTGGTAATGGGTTATCGTATTTAGTCTCACTGAAGTCAAATTAGGCTTGTCCCATCGAAGTCAGTACCTAGCAAAAAATAAGCATTGTCTTTCACTGTACAGTGAGAAAAGCCCAGTCGCTGCACAGGAACCGACTGCTCTTGGTATTGTGTCAGCTCACGGGGGCTCGCTTGGTTGCTTACATGCATTTAGTGCAGATCAAGCGAGGCATCGAGCAGTCATTTCACCTGACGGACATTATCACCTTGGTTGTACATAGGGGAGCCGGGCTGCCTCCCACTGTGGGCAGGCACTTCCTGCTAGTGCTAATTAATTAAAAGGGCAGGTTGCCCACAGTGGAATGTGGGCCCTGAGCCTTTTCATCTACTGCAGACAGGACGCCTAGAGATTTATCACCTCACTCCAATGCCATTCCCCATTTCGAAGCACAGGAGTCAATTCATATATCTAGAGTCAGGCTGCTTTCTGGCTTTGTTGTACAGTAATGTAGTTCGGCAATAATCCCTTATTTCCCTGTTGAGATCTGAATTGCATGTTGTGTGTTTCCACGTTCCCATGTTTCCATGTTTCCGGACTATGTCCGACTCAATCTTTCACATGACTGTTCCGTTCGATGACGCTTGACTTTTGTTTCAGCGCAACTGAAAATAAAATTGGTTTGTTACATTTGAAAAGTCTGTTTCGTTGTGCCCTCTAACACTGCCTTCTATGTATGCCTCCTACAACTGCAACAACAGGCCATAACATCCCAGCATACCACTCAACTCAACTTATTGCCCTATCACACTGTTTACACACAGACCTTGTAGTAAATTTGTCAGTAAATTGAAAAAATTTGCAAACCCGAAAATAGACCCGGCATACAAGACAAAGGAAATAATACGACTGCGTTTAATGAAAGGTTGAATTTTCATTTACTCACTATTGACTGGAGCTGAAAGGCCCATTTTTTATTGTATTGGCAATGGCATGATGCGGCCCATTAGTGCTGTATTGGAATTGGCTTGTTTGTGTTTTCTCTGTGCTGTGAGACAGCTCCAAGCTAAGAGAGGGCATGGGAGAAGTATGTATGACTACCACAACTTTCCCCAAATGACACACTACTGTTCTGATCTTGTCTGCACCTCTCCTTTCCTCAGATCTCCACAGATCATCGGGTAATTTGTCATTGATTTGTTGTTCCCACTCTGCCCTGACACATCAATGAAAATCTAATTCCATTCGCGTGATGGTATCGGCCTTGTCTCCACAAAGTGACAAGACACGTTGCAGCTGAAGCTAACCGAATAAGAGTCTTGTTGGCTCAATTCGTATTAGGTCATCACGAACCGACCTGCACCACCATGGCCCATTCATTTAGTGCAGGTTTCTAATTGGCGAGGGAACTGAGAACGTAGCTTCATCTTAATCACGCACATCCTCGAAAGACTGTTTCACCGCTACACTCTTAGAGAGTAAGGTGGTATCTGAAACCAGTAGGAGTTGTTCGGCTGTCCCCATAAGCTTTTGAAGAACCCTTTTGGTTCCAGGTATACCCGTTCCAAAGAGGGTTCCACATGGAACCAAAAAGGGTTATCCTATGCGGACGGCCGCTTTTGGAACCCTTCTTTCTAAGAGTGTACCAAGAAAATATTTGCAAATGTTCACACTCAATATTTGACTCTAAAGGCCTCAGACCAAGGTTCAAACAGTATTGGTTTTATTTCCAATACTTTTGGCCGTTTGATTGAGCATACATGGAGTGCCATATCGGTGTGGTTTGCAAATGTGGGATTATTCCATTGGTTCCACTGCACCAGTCATCCTAAATCAAGCACAGAAAGAAAACAAATACTATTTAAACCTTTAGTTCTGGAAGGTATACATATCCACATTACTGTCCAAACAAAGGACCTTGTAATTCTTTGAGGTCAAATTATTTTCCCCTATAATTGCCGTCTCAACTAGGCCTCCTGTATCTCTTAGAGAATGGGCTGTGGAGACCTAAATGAATGAGCTGTGGAGACCTAAAATAATGTTCTGTGGAGACCTAAATTAATGTTCTGTGGAGATCTAAATTAATGAGCTGTGGATACCTAAATTAATGAGCTGTGAATACCTAAATGAATGAGCTGTGGAGACTTAAATGAATGTGCTGTGGAACCTAGGTGAATGAGCTGTGGAGACTTAAATGAATGATCTGTGGATACCTTAATTAATGAGCTGTGGAGACCGACATGTTCTAGATGTGGAGACCTAAATGAATGAGCTGTGGAGACCTAAATGAATGTTCTGTGGAGACCTAAATTAATATTCTGTGGAGACCTAAATTAATGATCTGTGGAGACCTAAATTAATGAGCTGTGGATACCTAAATTAATGAGCTGTGGAGACCTAAATTAATTAGATGTGGATACCTAAATGAATGAGCTGTGAAGACCTAAATGAATGAGCTGTGGAGAGTTAAATGAATGTGCTGTGGAACCTAAATGAATGGGCTGTGGATACCTAAATGAATGTGCTGTGGAGACTTTAATGAATGAGCTGTGGAGACTTAAATGAATGATCTGTGAAGACCTAAATGAATGTGCTGTGGAGACTTTAATGAATGAGCTGTGGAGACTTAAATTAATGTGCTGTGGAGACTTAAATGAATGTGCTGTGGAGACTTTAATGAATGATCTGTGGATACCTAAATTAATGAGCTGTGAGGGGGTACCAGATGGCATTAGTGAGTTCACTCCTAGGGATCACACAGGTCACTGCAAACCATCCGGGGTCAAGGTTACTGAAACAAGCTCTGGAGCGCGCCAACAGTGCAGACTAAGTTGGCATTTACTGTAGTACAGTGCTCTGCACTTCAAAAACGTTTTTCACATCTACTGTAGGCAATAATCCACTAATTGACCATTGAACAATTAGCTAAGCAGTTTATTATTTTCTTATGTAGTCCCCATGCTGTACTGTGCTTGCCTACAGGCCAAACATCAACAATCATCTACCTCAAACACCATCAACATCTCTCAGTAGACTTCAGCATCCCAAAATCTCATCTGCATTTCCCTTCCTTCCTCCCTCTTCTCTTTTTCAACCTGTAAACAGTGTGAAACTTCACAGCCTCATTTTCTGTCTGTAGCGGTGCTCTGCCAGCCTCACCGCCATGCTCTCCGACACTTTTACAAGCCATTAACATCTATATAAACCCCTTCATCTTGCCAGAGCAGGCGACAGGGGAACTTGGGGCATCGCCTCTCCACTGGATTAGCACCATGAGAACACGGTTCCCATATAGCACCTCTTAAGCAGCTCGTCTATAGTTGCTGTGTCAAGCACTAAAAGCTGTTATAGCCCAGGCCACAAATTAATTGTTTCCTGTTAGAAGACAAAACTCTGGATCTCTCGAGAACCACTCATTAATTTTGCATTAAAATGGCCCAACAATCTGACCTCATAATGTTTACGTTGTCTGTTTTTGTGTGGTTGCCAATTTCGCGACCCGCGACCCACGACGAACATCTGTGATGCTAGCCACCAGGCTAATGATTAGGGCTGATTTGTGAAGTTGGAATGTTTTCTTCTGTAGGGCATACTGTTTTTGTGATTATAAACCGGGTGGTTCGAGCCCTGAATGCTGATTGGCTGACAGCCGTGGTATATCAGACAGTATACCACAGGTATGACAAAACATTTATGTTTACTGCTCTAATTACGTTGGTAACCAGTTTATAATAGCAATAAGGCACCTCAGGGGGTTGTGGTATATGGCCAATATACCATGGCTAAGGCCTGTACCAGGCACTCCGCGTTGCGTTGTGCATAAGAACAGCCCTTAGTCGTGATATATTGGACATATACCAAACCTTCCTCTGGCCTTATTGCTTAAGTATATGCTAGTGTCGGTGTCTACAGTAAAGCCAGTGGCAGCAATAAAATGGAATAAAGAGTAAAATGCTTAACTTGGATGTCACAGTGTCATCAGAACCGAGACTGCTAAGCATCACAAAGCTAAATCTAATATTTGGTTCAAATACATCTCAGAAAACCACAAAGACTTGACAAAATGTGTCTGGTTTTATACTCCTTGCCAGAATGGCAGGATTAAGTTGGATGTTTTCCTAAACTCCGCAGTCTACAGAAACATGAATATTTAACTATCAGAGGAGCAGGTCCCAACCTCATCCATTATTTGGCACCTTGTTACAGACATAGATTTATTTCTATCTCCAGGTGAATAGCATGCAGTCTGAATCTAAACAAACAGAGAGGGAGAAATAGACAGGGGTGAGCGAGGGTACTGTGTCTCTGCCTCCCCTGTACCTCGCAGATTCTCTCAGTGATGGGACTGGTGCCCTGGTGGAGAGGGGCCCGTGTTAGGACATAGATTAGGTTGTTGTGGGTGGAGAGGGGCCGGGTTAGGACATAGATATGGTTGTTATGGGTGGAGAGGGGCCGGGTTAGGACATAGATTAGGTTGTTATGGGTGGAGAGGGGCCGGGTTAGGACATAGAGTTAGATTAAAGTTAGTCCATCTATAGAGTTCATTGTCCATCCTCGTCCCTGAACATTACTCTCCTTTGCTTCAGACACCCAGACAGATAACATGTTTGCGCGTGGTGGGTCCCTTTTGGGGACTGGCTGCATTTCCTGGATCTAATCATCTCGTCTTCGAAAGGGGAGTGTGTGTGTATGCGTGTGTATGTGTTTGAATGTGTATGTGTGTGTGTGTGTGTTTGTGTGTGTGTGTGTGCATGCGAGAGTGTGTGTGTGGGTGGGTAGCTTGGGAACCCTTCTCTACCTGCCCCTCCATCACAGTGAGACGCCTCTCACCCCAGCCTCCACATGTCTGAAATTGTTTAAGGACACTGGGGAGAGGGCCGGCCCTTGCCCTGACATGGGGGCCCACACACTCAGGCCCCATCGGAGCAGCCCCTAATGCATCCCCAGACCCCCTGCTCAGTGGGCCAACACGGTGGAGCAAATCAAGTATTGACCTGAATCATTTATTCGCTGTAGAACATTATATTCTCATCAGGGCCACAGCCACATTTGTAAGGCATGGTCTCGTTGCAGTGAAACATGGCTTTGCTTCATGTATGCCGACGCCCAACACCCATACGCACTGCTCTTGACGCTCTCTTTATTGAGAGAGAAAACAGAGTTGAGCCGGTGGAAATCATTGTTTTTTGACAATTTTTCAAACAATGCACTAAAAGCCTTCCCTTTGATGGCCTGTGGACGAGGAGAGGACCAGTGATACAATTGCTGTATAGCAGATTGACAGATTTCATTCCTCTGCACGGAGAAAAAAAAAACGAGCAGGGACAAGTCCTTTATATGATTGGCTAGTTTGTGAAAGTTACTTCTGCTGCACGTATGAGTAATGTCACACTTTTATGCACAAAAGACAAAAAAACAAAAGTCATGGATGTGCGGTTTTCTGACCATTACATTGAGAATCTCAGAAACATGAGCAAGTACACACGCTTTTGTAGGAGTGCAAGACATCATAATAGAGTTATGGCACTTTACATCGAGAGGAAATGGCGTGTGCCATAAAACCCCAACGTCTTCCATTTTCCTAGTGACACGCTTCCTCCAAGTCAATTCAATGCCTTAGACTTTAATACTGACCCATTATACAATGTGTTTAGTAAATTGATCTGAGTGTGAAACACACAATCATAAACAACCCACGTTAAAGAGTTCCCATCCATCTCAGTAGCAGAGAGAAAGAGAATGCAGTCCAGTCTGGTTCCCATGGCACTCTCACTGTCTCTCCACACGGACCAGTCCAGTCTGGTTCCCCTGGCTCTCTCAATGTCTTTCCACACGGTCCAGTCCTGTCTGGTTCCCATGGCACTCTCAATGTCTTTCCACACGGACCAGGCACTGGCCAGCCCTCCCTTCTAAAGGACACAGGTGACTGAACCTATGACTGTCCTCGCAGCCGATGATACATGGAGGCCGGGCGCAGGATGACAAATCCCTGTGACACTCGCCCAAGAAGAGACATATTGATTTTTCAATGATTAATAAGTGGAAAATAATTGTGTTTCATTAAGATGGATGGAGTTTCATTTAGTCCTGTCTCCTCTTCTTCACTTCAACGGGAGGCAGGCAATCAAATCTCCCACAATGCCACGTTAGTCTGCCATGGCAACGAGGTCAGTGATCCGGCGAGAGGATTCATAGAGCCACAGGGAGTAGTCAGTGCTATCTCTCACAGGCCACCCATCACAGATAACCCAGCAAACAGGCCAAATACACACCCCACACACCTCATCAAGACTCTCCTCACAAAATTCTATTGATTTTTCAGGCTGTATATAGGAATAATGCTGGAATAATGCTACTGGAATAATGCTACTGGAATAATGCTACTGGAATAATGCTACTGGAATCATGCTGGAATAATACTGGAATAATGCTACTGGAATAATGCTACTGGAATAATGCTACTGGAATAATGCTACTGGAATAATGCTACTGGAATAATGCTACTGGAATAATGCTACTGGAATAATGCTACTGGAATAATGCTACTGCACTTCAAACGTCTGCCTTGGATTTTGAAGTGAAACGTCAATGTGGACATTCTGTATCAAGGGTTTAAAGGAAATAGACAGAGAATAATACATGAAATACATCTGTTTTTTTCTGTTGTAAGATATCCTTTAGTACGCCGTTTCACCAAAACGATACTCTTGGGCAGTGGCACGCATCAAGAAATAATACAATGAAGACGTTATGTGCAAAACTAAAAAATAAAATGTAATATAACGTTCATGTTTACGATGTCTAAAATAGATGCATATGCTTTAGTCAGGAAAGCAAGTGCAATTTTGCAAAGCACAGTGTTCAGGAGGCCATTGGTTTGGATGAATATGTCATCATAGGGGTGGAGGAGGAGGAACGGAACAGGACCCCAGTCCGTCTCCCAGCATTGTGTATCACTTTAATGTTCCTATAATGACGTTCTCTCCAAGTTTGTGTCATGGGCCATCAAGAATCATAATTTGTAAATTGATTGGTTGACGGATGGTGACAACACACTACTGACAACAGAAACTGATAAGAGAGAGTAGGTTCCTCTAATGAATGTATCAATAACCATCGACGGTTGAAAGAGGACCGACACAAAGGTCCAAATAAACACTAGCACCTCTTACGGCAGCTCCATTTGTAATGCTACAGCCTGCGAAAGGAATCTCTGACTTAGCCTAATTCATTATGTCGGTTGTGTGTGTGTGTGTGTGTGTGTGTGTGTGTGTGTGTGTGTGTGTGTGTGTTTTAGGTGTGTTTGCCTGTGTGTGTGTCTGTGTCTGTGCTTTAGGTGTGTTTGCCTGTGTGTGTGTCTGTGTCTGTGTCTGTGTTTCAGGTGTGTTTGCCTGTGTTTTAGGTGTGTGTCTGTGTCTGTGTTTTGGATGTGTTTTTATGTGTGTGTGCCTGTGTTTTAGTTGTGTTTGTCTCTGAGTGTGTTATAGGTACGTTTGTCTGTGTGTGTGTGTCTGTTTCTGTGTTTTAGTTGTGTTTGTCTGTGTGTGTGTTTTAGGTACGTTTGTCTGTGTGTGTGTCTGTTTCTGTGTTTTAGGTGTGTTTGTATGTGTGTGTGTCTGTGTTTTAGGTGTGTTTGTCTGTGTCTGTGTTTTAGGTGTGTTTGTCTGTGTCTGTGATTTAGGTGTGTTTGTCTCTGTGTGTGTGTTTTAGGTACGTTTGTCTATGTGTGTGTCTGTGTCTGTGTTTTAGGTGTGTTTGTCTGTGTACAGTATAATCATTTACACACTTAATGAGGAAGACGCTGGTGATACATCACCCAAATTACCCCTGATCATGGGAGCCCTGATCTATCACATGGCTGCCTGTAGAACCAGGGCTGTAATGAGAATAGAACCGATGGTTATCTGTAGAACCAGGGCTGTAATGAGAATAGAACCGATGGTTATCTGTAGAACCAGGGCTGTAATGAGAATAGAACCGATGGTTATCTGTAGAACCAGGGCTGTAATGAGAATAGAACCGATGGTTATCTGTAGAACCAGGGCTGTAATGAGAATAGAACCGATGGTTATCTGTAGAACCAGGGCTGTAATGACAATAGAACCGATGGTTATCTGTAGAACCAGGGCTGTAATGAGAATAGAACCGATGGTTATCTGTAGAACCAGGGATGTAATGAGAATAGAACCGATGGTTATCTGTAGAACCAGGGCTGTAAGGAGAATAGAACCGATGGTTATCTGTAGAACCAGGGCTGTAATGAGAATAGAACCGATGGTTATCTGTAGAACCAGGGATGTAATGAGAATAGAACCGATGGTTATCTGTAGAACCAGGGCTGTAATGAGAATAGAACCGATGCAACATTGATGAGCCTGGAATGACGCCTGGTTGACCGATGATATTGATGCCTGATTGAGTGAATGACCAATGCTTTTAATGACTCAGTGTTTTGGTCTGCCAGTGGAGGATGGAGCGGGGTGGAGAGGGAGGGGAGGTAAGGGAGGGAGATAAAGAGGGTGTTCCAGCTGTACTTAATTACCACGTGGGCAGGTGGAGGAGGGGGAGGGGTGTTAGGGCTCATCATCAAGCACACCTTTCATCACACCGTCGCAGAAATAAAACGGACCGAATGCAATTAAAGGTTCCGTGGTCTTCGATTGTCATATCATGCCGGCTCTCTCCGCTTGGCACGTTAATAGGGTTTCAATTGCCAATGCCTAGTTCTTAATGAGTTAACTGTATTAGCTGATTCATTTCATTTTAAACCCTTGTCAGGAGGTAAGGCCTCGGGAAAGGGATGCATGATAGGAGCCCCCCCCCCTCCAGTGGGAAATATTGACTTGCGTCCTATGTTACAGTTAACTCATAGTACTCAAATATAATGTTGTATTTGTTGCGGCCAACAGAGTCTCTGTTCCTTGAGTTGTGGAACGACGGTGACACTATTCCCAAGAGAAAGTCAGTTGACTGAAACTGGTGGCATTTAACACACTATTAATTGAGTAATGTGCATCACTTCTCTGTGCCACGTAGGTGTGGCCGTGGGGTCAGACCTGAGAGGATTGTGGGTAATAAACCGAAACAATAAAGTAGGACATTCCTGTTTTTTCCTCCTTTTTACAACTACACACGTTAATGTTCGCTTTACAACTGCAGACAGTCGTGTACGGTTGTCGACTTCAGACAGTCATGTACGGTTGTCGACTTCAGACAGTCATGTACGGTTGTCGACTTCAGACAGTCATGTACGGTTGTCACCTTCAGACAGTCATGTACGGTTGTCGACTTCAGACAGTCATGTACGGTTGTCACCTTCAGACAGTCATGTACGCTTGTCGACTTCAGACAGTCATGTACGGTTGTCGACTTCAGACAGTCATGTACGGTTGTCACCTTCAGACAGTCATGTACGGTTGTCACCTTCAGACAGTCATGTACGGTTGTCGACTTCAGACAGTCATGTACGGTTGTCACCTTCAGACAGTCATGTACGGTTGTCACCTTCAGACAGTCATGTACGGTTGTCGACTTCAGACAGTCATGTACGGTTGTCGACTTCAGACAGTCATATACGGTTGTCACCTTCAGACAGTCATGTACGGTTGTCGACTTCAGACAGTCATGTACGGTTGTCGACTTCAGACAGTCATGTACGGTTGTCACCTTCAGACAGTCATGTACGGTTGTCGACTTCAGACAGTCATGTACGGTTGTCGACTTCAGACAGTCATATACGGTTGTCACCTTCAGACAGTCATGTACGGTTGTCACCTTCAGACAGTCATGTACGGTTGTCGACTTCAGACAGTCATGTACGGTTGTCGACTTCAGACAGTCATGTACGGTTGTCACCTTCAGACAGTCATGTACGGTTGTCACCTTCAGACAGTCATGTACGGTTGTCACCTTCAGACAGTCATGTACGGTTGTCGACTTCAGACAGTCATGTACGGTTGTCGACTTCAGACAGTCATGTACGGTTGTCACCTTCAGACAGTCATGTACGGTTGTCGACTTCAGACAGTCATGTACGGTTGTCGACTTCAGACAGTCATATACGGTTGTCACCTTCAGACAGTCATGTACGCTTGTCGACTTCAGACAGTCATGTACGGTTGTCGACTTCAGACAGTCATGTACGGTTGTCACCTTCAGACAGTCATGTACGGTTGTCACCTTCAGACAGTCATGTACGGTTGTCACCTTCAGACAGTCATGTACGGTTGTCACCTTCAGACAGTCATGTACGGTTGTCACCTTCAGACAGTCATGTACGGTTGTCACCTTCAGACAGTCATGTACGGTTGTCACCTTCAGACAGTCATGTACGGTTGTCGACTTCAGACAGTCATGTATGGTTGAGCGGATGTTGTCGTTTAGATTATTTTAACAAAGGTGATTATTCTTATCACGTAATTACGTCATTATGAGACATCTTGCTTTGCTAAACTGCACATTTCCCAGACAACTGTGCACAGCAAGACAGACAGTCGACTTCAGACAGTCATGTACGGTTGTCGACTTCAGACAGTCATGTACGGTTGTCACCTTCAGACAGTCATGTACGGTTGTCACCTTCAGACAGTCATGTACGGTTGTCACCTTCAGACAGTCATGTACGGTTGTCACCTTCAGACAGTCATGTACGGTTGTCGACTTCAGACAGTCATGTACGGTTGTCGACTTCAGACAGTCATGTACGGTTGTCACCTTCAGACAGTCATGTACGGTTGTCACCTTCAGACAGTCATGTACGGTTGTCACCTTCAGACAGTCATGTACGGTTGTCACCTTCAGACAGTCATGTACGGTTGTCACCTTCAGACAGTCATGTACGGTTGTCACCTTCAGACAGTCATGTACGGTTGTCACCTTCAGACAGTCATGTACGGTTGTCACCTTCAGACAGTCATGTACGGTTGTCACCTTCAGACAGTCATGTACGGTTGTCGACTTCAGACAGTCATGTACGGTTGTCACCTTCAGACAGTCATGTACGGTTGTCACCTTCAGACAGTCATGTACGGTTGTCACCTTCAGACAGTCATGTACGGTTGTCACCTTCAGACAGTCATGTACGGTTGTCGACTTCAGACAGTCATGTACGGTTGAGCGGATGTTGTCGTTTAGATTATTTTAACAAAGGTGATTATTCTTATCACGTAATTACGTCATTATGAGACATCTTGCTTTGCTAAACTGCACATTTCCCCAGACAACTGTGCACAGCAAGACATCATCAATATCATTACTCACCATATTATTGCACTCTACAATGCCTTTGTGAATGGTGAACAGGCGAAGGACTTAAAACAAGCGTAGTTCTCCTAATCCATTACTCATGCTTAGCCGAGCTACGTTACAGTATATCAACCTTAACGTGGGTTAGTCAAACTGTACATTTGAAATTATCGCGGGTGCAGTCAAACACAGCATGGCAGTGGAGAATTCTGGCTGTAATGTGTGGCTCTTTGGACTGTTCCATCTTATAGAACATCTTACCTTTTTGTTAACGTTGAATTATTTTATTTTATTCACCTTTATTTAACCAGGTAGGCCAGTTGAGAACAAATTCTCATTTACAACTGTGACCCGGCCAAGATAAAGCAAAGCAGTGTGACAAAAACAACAACACATGAACAAACGCACAGTCAATAACACAATAGAAAAAAATCTATGTACAGTGTGTGCAAATGTAGAAGAGTAGGGAGGTAGGAAATAAATAGGCCATAGAGGCGAAATAATTACAATTTAGCATTAACACTGGAGTCATAGATGTGCAGATGATGATGTGCAAGTAGAGATACTGGGGTGCAAAAGAGCAAGAAGATAAATAACAATATGGGGATGAGGTAGTTGAGTGTGCTATTTACAGACGGGCTGTGTACAGGTACAGTGATTGGTTATCTACCTCAGTATGTTGCAGGGTTGTCATGCAAAAGATGCAAAACATGACTTTATACATATAACCAGCAAATCTATGCAATATAATCAGCATTTTCACAGAATGTGCTAAAACAAAAGGCTCAATATTTACTCCTGTACAGTATATTTTCATTTAAATGTGATTTCATCATATACACAGTTCCCAGTAATACTGTACTTTGCTAACTGTACGATAACCAAATTCAAACAAACTAAAGCAAACTAAATGAATTAAATAAAGTAATTATTTCAACAATACTCCTCAGGGTGTCAAATGAAGTATGTTGTTGTCATTGCGGTGGGATCCATCCATCTACGTTGGCTCTTCCATCTACCCTAACAGGTCTAATTAGCTTTCTGTCTATAGACTAATCCTTCATGTGACAATCTATTGATTTTCCTGTCCTCATTAGAACTAGTGTAAGGGAGGGTTCGAGAGCACGGCAGAGCAAACCGAATGGGCAATCTCCTCCTAAAGGTTAAACATGTTATAGGTGGCGACAAGGGGCGTATGGGGTATTGTTGTGGAAAAGCTTATATGTGAACACGTCGTCTCGAGTTTCCCCCTTTAATCAGTAGCTGCCTACCTACATGGGATCTGCAACAGCAGAGGGATTAGCTGAATTCCTGGGAGTCGGGACTGAGGTTGCTAATTCTCACAAGAAATGCATGAGCTTAAACAAGTTCATCTATTAGATATCTACACAGTTCTTGCTTTAAATTTTGGTTAATAACTCACACGGAAATTGCAAAAATTCAACGAAACAATGTTTCAAAATGATGTTACAACACTTTACGACACATCTCCTCTCTAAATGGGGGCTGGATAAAGAACAGAGGGTTCTGGGCATGTTTACTTTCATTTCCTCAAATTTAACACAATTTACGATAATTTTAATCTTTGTACCTCTCTGTTACCAAAACGAGGTTTCCATCGCGCAGTCCCTTGACTTAGGATACCAGTCATGCTTCAACGGTTAAGGTCAGAGACGTTGCCTTAGTTTCATAAACAAATATCTTAAACTCCTATCAACCTTGCACTAAGACTGCACAGTCCGAAGTGAAAATAAACAGATCTACATTTCTTGTTTATAATGGACTTGAATGATTACAGTCCTCAGATAACGGTAATTATCGGAAAAACACTAACATTTGGACACTATCCATGCCCTAGCATTACAGTACATACTGTTATACAAGCCATGGGAGCCCAAATGTACAGTATGCAGAGACATACTGATTGGAATGAACGTTTGATTAAAATTCACTCCCCTTGCCCTCAGGTCCTGTTTTCCCCCTATTTATTTGTATCCCAATTTCCCATCTCTACTTCTTCACAGAGGTGTAGCTATGCGTCTGCCTGTAGAGCAGAGTCGATGGGACCAGCGATGGCAGCCATTGTCCTCATTTGACAGAACCTCAATGGATAATCTGAGTGTGTCTTGGATTATGTTAATTTAGGGCCCATACTGGCGTATATTTAGTGCTTTCTAACTTTGCCTTGGGCTTCCCTCACTATAGTACAGAATTGAAAACAACAACAAACGGCACATTAAAAGCACTGGCAGAGTACACTGTCTAGCTGATTAACAGGGAATGGCATCGGTTGTTAATTGTAGGCTTTGAGGAGAACATACCCAGTTGTATAGTTACATTTATAAACCGGGTCGCTTGAGCCCTGAATGATTGGCTGAAAGCCGTGGTTTATCAGACCGTATACCATGGGTATGACAAAAACAAGCTATATTTACTGGTCTATTTAAGTTCGTAACCAATTTATAATAGCAACAATGATCCTTGGAGGTTTGTGGTATATGGCCAATATACAACTGCTAAGGGCTGTATCCAGGCACTCTGCGTTTTGTCTTGCTAAAGAACAGCCCTTAGCCGTTGTATATTGGCAATATACCTCCCCCCCACCGGGCCTTATTGCTAAGTAGAAGACAAGCATCACTGTCTGGGGAGTACAATACAGAATCACACTCATAAAACCCAGGGATGTTCCACGACAGCTTTTCACATTTGGTTCAATGCAGGGTCTTGATGTAGCATGGTCCTCAATCAATATGGAGGTGTGAATCATCATCCTGAATACTCTTGGTCTTAGTCAGTGCTGTTATTATCACATCAAGCAGCCTACTCAACACGACACTGTTTGATTCCAAACCTGCATAAATTATTTCCACCCTCTCATGGATTTGGCACAAGGAGAGGTTTAGACATAATTGTCGCCCAATACAAGTAAAATGGTGTCTCTTGTTTATGTTAAAATGGGTTGGGGAGGATTGGCCTTTGACAATGCTAGTATTGGGTTAGTGCTTTTCTTACAATAATTCGCTACTGAGTAGATGATGTTGTGTATCCAGGGGTAGAGTGGGGGTGAATTGTTTTTATGTCAAGGAGGAATCTCTTCTGAATTCATTTCGTGTTAAAATCAACTTTGAGCAGTATTCTTACTTGCGTAAAGTATGAGAAAAATATGTGTCGTAAAACTCAGCTCCTGTTACTTCATAGAAACTGTAAATAGCACGCAGGCTAATTTTGTCTCTGCTTGTTTTTGGGTTTCCTATGCTAATAGCCATTACGTAGCATGATTAGTTGCAAGTATTTACCGTAAAGACGTTTACTAATCAGTTGTGCTGCAGATCTGGGAGCAATTACGTCCACAGCACACACATTAACAGCAAGCAGGAACACATCAATTACGGGCCAGCGCTTTACATTTAGTCTTCTTATTGGACCCTTGTTAACTACTTCCTTCCTGTTGAGTTTATTTCTCTTTGTTGCATGTGGCCTTTGCACATTGACCATTCACTGGTCAGACCATCCATAACTGCCCTACAACAGGGTTGTGTTGCCAGACTTGACTGTAGTTTTGGTTGTGCTTGACTACAAATGTTACAATGATAATCTGTTGTTAGCTCAGCCACTACAAATGTTACAATGACAATCTGTTGTTAGCTCAGCCACTACAAATGTTACAATGACAATCTGTTGTTAGCTCAGCCACTACAAATGTTACAATGACAATCTGTTGTTAGCTCAGCCACTACAAATGTTACAATGACAATCTGTTGTTAGCTCAGCCACTACAAATGTTACAATGACAATCTGTTGTTAGCTCAGTCACTACAAATGTTACAATGATAATCTGTTGTTAGCTCAGCCACTACAAATGTTACAATGACAATCTGTTGTTAGCTCAGCCACTACAAACGTTACAATGATAATCTGTTGTTAGCTCAGCCACTGGACATAGAACAAAACATGCCTGGTCCATGCTCACCATTAGGACTTATGGTCACTACTGTACATATGCTCTGAGGTTGCTATGGTCACTACTGTACATATGCTCTGAGGTTGCTATGGTCACTACTGTACATATGCTCTGAGGTTGCTATGGTCACTACTGTACATATGCTCTGAGGTTGCTATGGTCACTACTGTACATATGCTCTGAGGTTGCTATGGTCACTACTGTACATATGCTCTGAGGTTGCTATGGTCACTACTGTACATATGCTCTGAGGTTGCTATGGTCACTACTGTACATATGCTCTGAGGTTGTGTGAGGAAAATGAATGATCAGTCCTGTCGCAGATATCATGTGCTGTACGTGAAATGTGCACCCATCTCATGATTGTGTCCTTGATACTCCAGTTCCCACCAGTCTTCAGAGAATACAGACACTCAAACTCACATTTTCCCCTGCTAATTATGTAATCAATGGTCTTTTAAATGTAGGAGCAAATCAGCACTGAGGTGAACTTGTGACCCATTCTTGTAACCTCTTTGGCAAAATAGAGTTGTACCAATCAGGGAAACCTGACGGTTGACTTGGAATTATAGACACAGATTAAGGACCCTAATTAGAGGTGTAACCTTTTTCTGACAGACAGATTTGTTTTGCGTTGCCAGTGTTTGACCAAGATCTGTGGGGACTAACAGATCGACAGATATGCATTAAGCACTATCCGAGCTGGATTTGACGTTCATTAGCGAACTTGTTAAAAAAAACACACAATCAAACCCAAAGCCGCCTCGGTCACAATCAAAATACCCAAAACAAAAGGCCTTTTCCCCTTATACAGCACATCCAGAAAGTATTCACAACCTCTGACTTTTTCCACATTTTGTTGTGTTATAGCATGAATCAAAATAGATTAAATATTGAGATTTGTTTGTCACTACACACAACACCCACATAATCCCCATCAATTTCTGAATAGGCATTTCTGGTATTTTCCAACCAGCTGCATTTGATTTGTCATGGCAGGGGTTTGCCACAATGGCTGCTGTGAGATAGCATTAGCTGTTTCCAATGGAGCAGGGGACGGACGGTCAGGGACAGGAAGCACCCCCCCACCCACCCCCCCCCCCCCCCCCCCCCCCCCACATCAATGTAGAAGACAAAGACTAAGTGGTGAGGAGAGTGGAGGAGAAGGGTGAAGGATGAGGGAGGAGGAGGAGGGTGGAGGAGAGTGGAGGAGGAGAGTGAAGGAGGAGAAGAAGGGTGGAGGAGAGGGGAGGATGAGGAGGAGGGTAGAGGAGAGTGGAGGAGGAGGATGGAGAAGGGTGGAGGAGGGAAGAGCAGAGTGGACGAGGAAGGTGGAGGAGAGTGGAGAAAGGTGGATAAGAGTGGAGGAGGAGGGCGGAGGAGCAGAGTGGAGGAGGAGGAGGGTGAAGGTGAGTGGAGGAGGAAGGGGGAGACGGGTTGATGAGAGTGGAGGAGGAGAGTGGAGAAGGGTGGATGAGAGTGGAGGAGGAGAGTGGAGAAGGGTGGATGAGAGTGGAGAATGAGGAGGAGGGTAGAGGAGAGTGGAGGAGGGTGGAGAAGGGTGGAGGAGGGAAGAGGAGAGTGGAGAAAGGTGGATGAGAGTGGAGGAGGAGAGTGGAGAAAGGTGGATGAGAGTGGAGGAGGAGGGTGGAGGAGGAGGGTGGAGGAGGAGTGGGGAGAAAGTAGGAGGAGGGTAGAGGAGGGTGGAGAGTGGAGGAGAGTGGAGTAGGGTGGAGAGTGGAGGAGGGTGGTGGAGAGTGGAGGAGGCCTGCAGAGGCTCTCAGATGCATCCCAGCCTGCCCAACCCTCCAGAGGGCAATTAGACTTCCAATGAAGGGTCATCCAGATCACTTCACCCAGGTGGAATCAAAACCACATTGACTGGAGGGAAGAAAGAGGTATAATCTGTGTAAACAGAGGAAATGGCCTTCCTCAAGTGGATTAGGACAAGAAGGCACCACTCTCTCTGGTGCTTTGACAGACGTTCACAGTTTGCTTATGAAAATGTATAACATAAGCAATGTATTTATTGTCCATCTCCCCGAATTATATAGATGCGATCAGTGTTGTGTCAATATCCAGCTATAATGCAAATGATCACGATCATACTGTAGGAAGCAAGTGCCTCATGGTAATGCGCTATGCATTTCCTACATTTGTATGTTGTGTCCTTCAAAAGACTGTGTAGCAAAGTATAATACTATATTCCTTGTGTTAACTTATTCAAAAATTAGAAAATTATATTTAGGTAAAGGGAATTATGTTTATGTGTAAACATCGTTTGCATAGTGTTTTCCGTGTTGGATCAAACCAACATGCAAATTGTCCTGCTGCTCTCAACAGCAGGTGTTCTGGGGTGTGTGCTGCTACAGTACTCTAAACCACCACCGTTTGAGTTCTAACATGTAACACACACACACACACACACACACACACACACACGCGCACGCGCACACACACACACACACTTTGATCTCCTGTGGATGCTCTGACAAATATTGAAAGTGGTACTGTAGTCTTTGACATTGATAAAGAACCAGAATCTAGTGGTACTGTAGTCTTTGACATTGCACAGACAGAAGGAAAAAACACTGCCAAGTCAGTGGGGGCATATTTGGTATCCATAGTAACCTTAATCAAATCAGGATTTTGCAAATGTATGTCATAGTGGAAGCACACTTTAGGCCCAGTTTTAATGGTGGCGGTGAGGCTTAGTTAGCCTGCATCGCTTCAAACCTCACGGTTTGCAAGAGCCATTTGGCATGTAATCAGTTTGTTATTGGTCCTAAATAGTGGGTAATTAAAACTCTGACCCCCACGAGGAACCCTCTTCCTTAGGATACCAAACGTAAACAGGAATAAATCTGTTTAATTGCAACATAAAAAAAAAATAGTTTTGTTTGGAGAGGGGCGAGCGGAGGGGTACGCGGGGTCGTAATTGAACCTCTGTGAAACAAATGAATCCACAGGGGATATCCCAAATGGATGTTTAAATGCAAACAGTAGTCCAGCACTTAGACCTAGTCCTGCACAGAAATCATGTAAAGTCGAATGGCAAGATCAGGTTCTGGGATTTTGAGAGACCCGGGGAGAAGAAAACATTTTTAGTGGTGGGAGATGTTTATTTTTACACTTCAAGGTTTCCCAGCGAGCGTGTATGTGTTTAAACTCCACAGAGCCTGTGACGAACAACCTGCTCGATGCTGGGGAAAACATGTGCTGAAACACAACAGTCTTCTGTAGAGCCTCTCCCAGTGAGGGAGAATAACGTTATAGCTACAGGCGTGGCGCCGGGGAAATACACTCTCACTCCTATTCATCCCAATGGTGTCATTCCTCTCTGCACTTTTCAACCTTGATACTTCTTCATATCTGGGACTGCCAGGTTAAAAATAATAATCATGTAAATTAGGAAAATGTTTATATTCGCTTTTTTTTTGGTTTAATTTCAAGTTGTGTTGTCCTTCTATACTGGATGATTTGACATGCCGATATGTGCCTTCCTAACATGATGACATTCCGGACTATGTAATTCAGAGGGAGAATCCACATCTATAGTAACTAGATATAACTAGATTAAAGATCCAGTATGAGGTCGTAGAGTAGATTTTAATATCCACTGAGTGCACTAAACATTAAGAACACCTGCTCTTTCCATGACATAGACTGACCAGGTGAATCCAGGTGAAAGCTATGATCCCTTATTTGGTGTCACATCAAATCCATTTCAATCAGTGTAGATGGTGGAGGAGGAGACAGGTTAAAATAGGATTTTTAAGCCTTGAGACAATTGAGAGATGGATTGTGTGTGTGTGCCATTCAGAGGGTGAATGGACAACAGGGTAGTAGGTGCCAGGGGCACCGGTTTTGAATGTGTCAAGAACTGAAGCGCTGATGGATTTTTGTGTGTATCAAGAACGGTCCACCACCCAAAGGACATCCAGCCAACTTGACACAACTGTGTGAAGTATTGGATTCAACATGGTCCAGCATCCCTGTGGAACTCTATAGACACCTATAGACACATATAGACACCTATAGACACCTATAGACACCTATAGACACCATTCCCCGACAGGGGTGCATCTCAATATTAGGAAGGTGTTCTTGATGTATTGTATACATAAGTGCATGTTTGTACTAAGTTTCACAACATCACATTCACATTAGTTGGAATATCTTCTTGAAAACATGCTCATGGTAAAAGAGACAAGGTTGGTGGAGTCCTGCACTCTATCTCCTCAGTCAGTTTAGGGCAGGGTTCCCCAACTGGTAGCCCTTGGGCCGGAACTGGCCAGCAGATGGTGGCCAATAATATATATTTTTTCATTGTAAAAGTTAAAATCACCCCGTGGCTGAATCTAGTTGATGATCCCTGGTTTAGGGCCACTATCTGTGACAGTACAGCTCTCAGTTTGGATTCTCACGGACCAATAGATGGCAGTATTTCACAGAACATGTGACAGAAACAGGAACTAGAGGGGGGTTGTAAAGAGCCCATGCACCATTGAAGCAGTTCACAAATGTGTTATAACAGGTCCCAGCTGCATTATTAAAGGTTAATGAAATGCATCCATAGCATATCTATAGTGCATTCATGACATGCTATGCTAGAGATCATATATAGCTATCTCATCAATAGATGCATCGTTACAATGACAGCGTAGTGTCGCCATTATAGCTGTTCTCAACAGTGTGCTTCTGCCATATCAGTGTTAGTGAATATGCCAAAAGTCCAAACCATGTTTTGAGTATTATGCTGATATATGGCTTGTACCAGCCCTACTTCTCTCTCCGGCCAGTAGAGGCCTGTCACGCTCCCGTAACTTACCTTCTGCCTCTTCTTCTCACTGAGGTCAACGGTGCGTGAAGATCCCCACAGGGTTGAACCCCCCAGGGTAGATTTTACAGATCACATCGTGTAGTTGAGGGTCATAACTCTTTAGTAACTCATTAACAGCCCCCCCCCCCATCACAATTACGTTGGTCATACTTGTCTATAAATCACAGGAAAGGTCTATGTGTGAATTCTATGCAGTCAAAGCAAAGTCAAGTCTATTTTCCCATTCATAAAACATTAGCTAAGCACTTGATGGTAATTAACTGTGCAGTTTGCCACTCTGACCTTTGACTGCATAGAATTCACACATAGACCTTTCATGTGTGCGTTATAGACCATTATTGTCATACGATCATCTTAATTGTGATGGGGAGGGCTGTTAATGAGTTAGTAAAGAGTTATGACCCTCAACTACACGATGTGATCTGTAAAATCTACCCTGGGGGGTTCAACCCTGTGGGGATCTTCACGCACCGTTGACCTCAGTGAGAAGAAGAGGCAGAAGGTAAGTTACGGGAGCGTGACAGGCCTCTACTGGCCGGAGAGAGAAGTAGGGCTGGTACAAGCCATATATCAGCATAATACTCAAAACATGGTTTGGACTTTTGGCATATTCACTAACACTGAATATGGCAGAAGCACACTGTTGAGAACAGCCATAATGGCGACACTACGCTGTCATTGTAACAATGCATCTATTGATGAGATAGCTATATATGATCTCTAGCATAGCATGACATGAATGCACTATAGATATGCTATGGATGCATTTCATTAACCTTTAATAATGCAGCTGGGACCTGTTATAACACGTTCATTAACTGCTTATAGATGTGTATTCCATGGAGTATGGATATGCATAAACTATGAATGCCAGCGCCCTTTTTAGGGTGTATGGTTACTTCCTCAAATGGACATGTATATGTATTGAACAGAACATGCGGTATGAATTTACTGTAACAGAGGGACAATTGTTAGTGAATTTTGTTTTAAAGTGTCATCCATGCATCAGAGATGAAGGAAAGACATGGGCTCATGTCTCCGGCCATACAAGACATGTGATCCCCCATGAATAGCAGACGACCGCAGACGGTTTATTTACCAACGATGAATGAATGCATTCACAGAACGAGGTTAGACTTCCAAGAACAATATCACAAGACACGATATACCATAATATACTGTATATGCAGTATATCGTATCTGTCAAATTCAGATCACGTTTTGCAGTTAGTCTTCATTAGAATGTGGTAAATGGGGGATTTCAATTGCGATTTTCAGTTCGACTGTAACGGCATGTAGACAGCAGAATCATCAGAACGAAAAACACAACCTTAAATTGAGATTGTTTTTTGTTGTGATATTTAATTTAATTTAATCAATGTCATAACGTCAGGCATGTACCGTATACATTTCCTTTCCCTTGAATTAAATGTTTGTGAACAGTGTTTTTAGAGGCAGCTGCTTGTGTGTTAAAGAGAGGACCAAAAAAATATAAAATAAACAAATTGCAGCAAATGTTTCGTCAGCTGCAATAAAAAATAAATAATATTTATTCTTCCCTTAACAATTTTGACAGCCTTCAAGAGTTAAAATGTTCATTTCAGAGGGAGAACGGAGGCTGGGCTAACTTTGCGACAGATGGTTGTGTGTGGATCACAGATTTGAGTAAGAAATTGTGTAGGACTTAGTTCAGCATGCACACAGTGCAGTGAATCATGTAGTCACAGTCAAAGTATCATATTTAAGGCACTTTAAGGTCCAGCAAGGATAATCATGTCACCACAACAGGGAAATGAGCTAGGTGGTATCCTCCTATTATCCCGACGGACTAAGAGCCACCGTAGCATCATGGACATACAGCCCCAGCAAGCCCCTGAAACTCTGGACTTTTCATTTTCCTTTTCACGGTGGGGTCACGGTGGGGTCACGGTGGGGTCACAGTGGGGTCACAGAGTTGGGTGAATGAATGGGCGTAAGGTATATCTGTGTGGGGCACGTGTCCCCAATCCCCCTACTTCCACCTCACCAGGTGAGTGTGAAGCCTCCCCCTTCTGCCCCGCCTTGCATTGCTGCGTGGGGATCTGAGGTGTCCCGTCAGTGTTTAGGGGGGATAAGTCAGGGGCCTGGGCTCAGTAATGAGCAGCCCAGGTCCTTTCCTCTGTCTAGTTCAGCTGCTGCTCTCCCTTATTTCACGCTGAGCTGCCCCTCAACTCCGCTGACCCCCTCTCTGCAAGCGCAAAGAAAGGAGAGGTGCACAGCAGAGCGAGAGAGAGAGAGAAAGGAAAACAGAGTGAGACGGACTCATGCATGACTGGTCACTACTCCATACCATTCATTCCAGCCGGCAACACGACTCTTTACAGCAGACAGGCAGGCTTTACAGTGTGGCTTTAAATGTTTTTTTTTCTCTCTCTCTCTTTCTGAGAGGAACCATTTCAATTAATCATTTTCATAGCGGCTGTAGTGACCTCTTCATAACAAGGGGCCTAAACTCTAAGAGGCACAGCAATGGTAAAAGAGGAGAAAGAGGAGGGGGCGTGTAAAGTGGAGTGGAGTTGGGTGGAGTGGAGTGGTGCGGAGTGGAGTTGGGTGGAGTGGAGTGGTGCGGAGTGGAGTTGGGTGGAGTGGAGTGGTGCGGAGTGGAGTTGGGTGGAGTGGAGTGGTGCGGAGTGGAGTTGGGTGGAGTGGAGTGGTGCGGAGTGGAGTTGGGTGGAGTGGAGTGGTGCGGAGTGGAGTTGGGTGGAGTGGAGTGGTGCGGAGTGGAGTTTAGTAGAGTTGAGTGGTGTGGTGTGGAGGTGAGTTGAGTTGTCTCTTCAGCACATTAAGTTCACTGAAGCCTGTTACACAGGAACAACATGGTGCTGTTGCCCACCAAGCATAAAAAGCACACAAAAAGATGAAGGGGAAAAGGAGATATAAAACCTCTAGCCATATTATAATGTTAAGCGGGAAAAAGAGCCCCTTTGCATTTACATGATCTGTAGAAGGAAAAGGAACAGAACTAAGGTTTGTAAGAAAACTCCTAAACTGGATTCATTAGAATGACTACACATTTGAACTCTGGGAAAAGGCTTCCGGGGACAACCTTTTGAATTGGGTAAGCCTGTTACATTTTTGAAAGAAAGGTGAACAGAGGAATTTGAAGCATTCTATTGAAGTAAGGGGCCAACTTACAAAACCCATAAAGTTTTGGGGGCAAAACTCTGTACGCCTTTAAGAATAATTTCTTGCTTACATCAATTTCTCAAAACCTCTTGTTGTACAGGTTATCATCTTCTTTGTTTATGCTACAGTGTGAACAGTGCATCCTCTTTGTTTACGCTACAATGTGAACAGTGCATCCTCTTTGTTTATGCTACAGTGTGAACAGTGCATCCTCTTTGTTTACGCTACACTGTGAACAGTGCATCCTCTTTGTTTATGCTACAGTGTGAACAGTGCATCCTCTTTGTTTACGCTACAATGTGAACAGTGCATCCTCTTTGTTTACGCTACAATGTGAACAGTGCATCCTCTTTGTTTACGCTACAGTGTGAACAGTGCATCCTCTTTGTTTACGCTACAGTGTGAACAGTGCATCCTCTTTGTTTACGCTACAATGTGAAGAGAGTCTGAGCAGCAGTGTGAACAGTGCATCCTCTTTGTTTACGCTACAATGTGAACAGTGCATCCTCTTTGTTTACGCTACAGTGTGAACAGTGCATCCTCTTTGTTTATGCTACAGTGTGAACAGTGCATCCTCTTTGTTTACGCTACAGTGTGAACAGTGCATCCTCTTTGTTTATGCTACAATGTGAACAGTGCATCTTCTTTGTTTATGCTACAATGTGAACAGTGCATCCTCTTTGTTTATGCTGCAATGTGAACAGTGCATCCTCTTTGTTTACGCTACAATGTGAACAGTGCATCCTCTTTGTTTACGCTACAATGTGAAGAGAGTCTGAGCAGCAGTGTGAACAGTGCATCCTCTTTGTTTATGCTACAATGTGAACAGTGCATCCTCTTTGTTTACGCTACAATGTGAACAGTGCATCCTCTTTGTTTACGCTACAGTGTGAACAGTGCATCCTCTTTGTTTACGCTACAATGTGAACAGTGCATCCTCTTTGTTTACGCTACAATGTGAACAGTGCATCTTCTTTGTTTATGCTACAATGTGAACAGTGCATCCTCTTTGTTTATGCTACAATGTGAACAGTGCATCCTCTTTGTTTACGCTACAATGTGAACAGTGCATCCTCTTTGTTTACGCTACAGTGTGAACAGTGCATCCTCTTTGTTTACGCTACAGTGTGAACAGTGCATCCTCTTTGTTTATGCTACAGTGTGAACAGTGCATCCTCTTTGTTTACGCTACACTGTGAACAGTGCATCCTCTTTGTTTACGCTACAATGTGAACAGTGCATCCTCTTTGTTTACGCTACAGTGTGAACAGTGCATCCTCTTTGTTTATGCTACAGTGTGAACAGTGCATCCTCTTTGTTTATGCTACAATGTGAACAGTGCATCCTCTTTGTTTACGCTACAATGTGAACAGTGCATCCTCTTTGTTTACGCTACAGTGTGAACAGTGCATCCTCTTTGTTTACGCTACAGTGTGAACAGTGCATCCTCTTTGTTTATGCTACAGTGTGAACAGTGCATCCTCTTTGTTTACGCTACACTGTGAACAGTGCATCCTCTTTGTTTACGCTACAATGTGAACAGTGCATCCTCTTTGTTTATGCTACAGTGTGAACAGTGCATCCTCTTTGTTTACGCTACAATGTGAACAGTGCATCCTCTTTGTTTACGCTACAATGTGAACAGTGCATCCTCTTTGTTTACGCTACAATGTGAAGAGAGTCTGAGCAGCAGTGTGAACAGTGCATCCTCTTTGTTTACGCTACACTGTGAACAGTGCATCCTCTTTGTTTACGCTACAATGTGAACAGTGCATCCTCTTTGTTTACGCTACAATGTGAACAGTGCATCCTCTTTGTTTATGCTACAATGTGAACAGTGCATCCTCTTTGTTTACGCTACAGTGTGAACAGTGCATCCTCTTTGTTTACGCTACAATGTGAAGAGAGTCTGAGCAGCAGTGTGAACAGTGCATCTTCTTTGTTTATGCTACAATGTGAACAGTGCATCCTCTTTGTTTATGCTACAATGTGAACAGTGCATCCTCTTTGTTTACGCTACAATGTGAACAGTGCATCCTCTTTGTTTACGCTACAATGTGAACAGTGCATCCTCTTTGTTTACGCTACAATGTGAAGAGAGTCTGAGCAGCAGTGTGAACAGTGCATCCTCTTTGTTTATGCTACAATGTGAACAGTGCATCCTCTTTGTTTACGCTACAATGTGAACAGTGCATCCTCTTTGTTTACGCTACAGTGTGAACAGTGCATCCTCTTTGTTTACGCTACAATGTGAACAGTGCATCCTCTTTGTTTACGCTACAATGTGAACAGTGCATCTTCTTTGTTTATGCTACAATGTGAACAGTGCATCCTCTTTGTTTATGCTACAATGTGAACAGTGCATCCTCTTTGTTTACGCTACAATGTGAACAGTGCATCCTCTTTGTTTACGCTACAGTGTGAACAGTGCATCCTCTTTGTTTACGCTACAGTGTGAACAGTGCATCCTCTTTGTTTATGCTACAGTGTGAACAGTGCATCCTCTTTGTTTACGCTACACTGTGAACAGTGCATCCTCTTTGTTTACGCTACAATGTGAACAGTGCATCCTCTTTGTTTACGCTACAGTGTGAACAGTGCATCCTCTTTGTTTATGCTACAGTGTGAACAGTGCATCCTCTTTGTTTATGCTACAATGTGAACAGTGCATCCTCTTTGTTTACGCTACAATGTGAACAGTGCATCCTCTTTGTTTACGCTACAGTGTGAACAGTGCATCCTCTTTGTTTACGCTACAGTGTGAACAGTGCATCCTCTTTGTTTATGCTACAGTGTGAACAGTGCATCCTCTTTGTTTACGCTACACTGTGAACAGTGCATCCTCTTTGTTTACGCTACAATGTGAACAGTGCATCCTCTTTGTTTATGCTACAGTGTGAACAGTGCATCCTCTTTGTTTACGCTACAATGTGAACAGTGCATCCTCTTTGTTTACGCTACAATGTGAACAGTGCATCCTCTTTGTTTACGCTACAATGTGAAGAGAGTCTGAGCAGCAGTGTGAACAGTGCATCCTCTTTGTTTACGCTACACTGTGAACAGTGCATCCTCTTTGTTTACGCTACAATGTGAACAGTGCATCCTCTTTGTTTACGCTACAATGTGAACAGTGCATCCTCTTTGTTTATGCTACAATGTGAACAGTGCATCCTCTTTGTTTACGCTACAGTGTGAACAGTGCATCCTCTTTGTTTACGCTACAATGTGAAGAGAGTCTGAGCAGCAGTGTGAACAGTGCATCTTCTTTGTTTATGCTACAATGTGAACAGTGCATCCTCTTTGTTTATGCTACAATGTGAACAGTGCATCCTCTTTGTTTACGCTACAATGTGAACAGTGCATCCTCTTTGTTTACGCTACAATGTGAACAGTGCATCCTCTTTGTTTACGCTACAATGTGAAGAGAGTCTGAGCAGCAGTGTGAACAGTGCATCCTCTTTGTTTACGCTACAATGTGAAGAGAGTCTGAGCAGCAGTGTGAACAGTGCATCAGAAGCGCCTGAGCTACAGTTGCTAACCGTATTGTCCTGCCTCTGATCAGGAACAGTAATGAATCTCAGATACCTCTGAAGCCAAATCATTTGAAGGCTCCTTGTGAAGGATACACACAGGAGGAGGAATCAATTTGCACACAATAAGGATATTAAAGCAGGTGATAAATATTATCATCGGAGCCAATCGCCTTTCCAAAGTAGCCGTGCAGCTGTTTTTCAACACCATGAAATCCTTTATCGAGCTGTCTCTGGTTGACAGAAACAATTAACCGGAGGGGGAGGTAAATGAATGAAATGAACACTTCCAGGCTCACACGTTCCCCGCCTGTGGCGATCACCATGCAACGACTTCCAAACTCTTATCATATCCCGGCAAGCGGAGAAGCCAGCGTTTCATATCTCCTCCGTTCCTTCCTCCCTTCCCCCCCTGAAAGGAGGAAGTCTACGGTTGGTTTAATCATGCCATTGTGATGGTGCACAGATAGATTATGGACTCATAAATGAACTCTCCTTGGCTGTGGAGGATGGAGGATTCCAGCCAAAAAATTGTTTGGTGTGTGTGTGTGTGGCCTGTGTGTGTGTGTGTGTGTGTGTGTAAATATATATGTGTGTTTTGCAAGGGGGTCGGGTGGACTCAGTTCACATACTTGACATATATTTTTATTGCAGCAGGAAACATTTATCCCAAATGTTTCCATGTTCGGAGGTGACGTGGGTTTATCGCTCCAATGAGATTCCATTTCCGGGCCATTCCGGCGTCTGCTTTGTAAGAAGCTTTAGAGACAATTAAATGAGGTCATAATAGCCCCCCCCCCCCATACCTCCCCGCCTGCCCTCTCCACCCCTACTCCCCTCTGTTCCTGTCAGAACCAGAACAAGTCCAGTCTTTATGTACTCTGTCCTCATTTCCCTAAATTAATATCCTTCACACATCTATGGGCATGGGTTCTTGTTTGCAGAACTAATACAAATTGGTAATGGCCCTTCAATTTGCTCCACTGGCAGTCCCATAGGCCACAGTGGAGCAACATTGCAACAACGTGCCCAGCATTTGTTGGCAAGGCCTCCGTAGTCTCTTTGGCTGCCTGGTATTATAACTCCTAATACAATCTGGGTTGTCTTGGGGTGAGTTCTCTTACTTTAAATGTGTAATGACAGATAAGTGCAGCGTGGGCTGCCTGTGTGGTTCCTCTCCTTTGGCTCTGAGATAAGGAACTTGTTTTTTTCCCTCCTCCATCAGGGAGCGATAACTTCGCATTTCTTAATTTAACATGTTGTTTATCGTCATTAAGTGTAATTAGCATAATAGTAACTTGTAATGTGCAGAGGTCGGCGATAATGTATTTGTGAAACGCAGAGGTCGCCTAAAATGTACTGGTTTATCGTACTGTTGACACGAGCACTTGAGTATGAGTTCCGATTTCTGGTAAATCGAGACGGTCCTATTCCAAAATGTTCAGTGGGAATATCGATGCCTTGCAGCCAGTTGGGGGGGGGGGGACTGAATGTGACTGTGATGCTTCACGGAATGATCCACTTCTTCTTTAAATGTCGATTCACTCCTCTCCCTCTAAGGAATTCCTCTTTGGACACAAAACAACATACAAAAGTTTCTCAGAGAAAACCAGTAATTGACCTTGGGTTATTTTCTAATGCTTCAGTTCCAGTTTAAAAATTGTAGTCCACTAATTGTACATGAAAAATATACTTTGATCTCTGTCAGGACTTGATTTCTGCCCGGGTGATCCAAATGATGCATTTGCCCAATGGTGTTAACGCCAATGTTTTGAATATACACATTTATGAACTTCTTTAATGTCCCCTCACAAGTAGTTTAGGGAAATACTTTATAGTACTGTGTCTCCAAAGGCTAATACCTCTACTGACACAGTAAGCAAGTATGATGACAATATATGTATTATACTAGTATGATTACATTATATTCATTATACTAATGTGCCCCTTCAAGTGATTTGTAGGCTCTGTAGTCACACACACACACACACACACACACACACACACACACACAGTAAGAAATGCCACCTCTCCGCAGAGGGAGGCCTCTCACATCGAGTCCCCAATATGTGACATTCAAGACCAAGCTATAATTGCAAGGCATATAAACACAGGGCAACAACGTAGACTCAGGGGGGAGAACATCGTGGAACAGTGGAATGTAATGATGTGTGGAACAAAGGACCTTGGAGAACAGGTTAAGAGTCAGCCACCGGGTTTCTGCATCACGGGTGACCTTGGAAACACCGTGAAACACCCGATAGCGTGTTGCTTCAAAGACAAACGTGTCCTTGGGGATAAACCTAGAAATTGGTTATTGTATCGCTGAGGCTACTTACCTATTTTGGGGATTAACATATTTAATTCCCTCCTTAATCCCGTCGGAGCTAATGCCCTCGCATTTCCAATTATCCAACTAAGTGAAAAGCGGAGGGAGTCGGTAGTGAAGACTCCCTGGCTGGGATGGTTTACTCTTCAGGCCTCTGTGTAGTGCTAGCGTAAGCATGTTGTCTTCAGTGTCCTACTTGTAGAAGGAAGTAAACAGCATGGGAATGGGCTACAGTATTATTGCTCCCTCAAAGCTGCCACGGACAACTCTAGATGGTTTAGACCCCTGCCCACAAAACCTCCTGACCCAAGTCTGACTATCCAACCGACATCCAACATTCAAAGCCTTTACCTACTGCACAAATTACAGTCACCAGATGGGTTTTGTTTTCCCATGCAGCAGACAAAATTAAGTTTCAATGAGATCCACCTGGAATGGCGGGACCCTGGATGGGGGTTGGGATGGGTCATCATCACATGGGCCGGCCTGGTTAGCATCAGTTCCACAGATAGGGGCAGGAAGTGGCCCCCTGGTTTACCCTCTGTCCGACAGGAGCTTCTAATAGACATCTCATTCATTACTGGGATTCCTTACGGATGACCCAAGCCATCACAAGAGTGGGGATGGGAGGTGGGGGGGCAGTGTGTGTGTGTGTGTGTGTGTGTGTGTGTGTGTGTGTACTCATGTGATAGGCCAACTTTCTTCTCTGTCGTGTTGACACCAGACCGGAGATAGAGATGTGTAGAGCTTCCTCTGGCCTCCATTTTGTCTTTTAGTGGGGGATTACTTTAGTCATGTTCTTCGATTAAAAGCGCATCCTTCATAATCCAATAGTTACACAAAGACGGCACAGACAAACAAACTCTCTCTTGCAGTTGTGAACTTTGAAGCTGATTGATGCATTCACCCTTCTACTGTAATTGATGCATGCCATTCTGGCTCTCGTTTCCCTGCTCCTGTCAAGACTACTAGACATGGAAATAAGCCCAGAACCAAAATGAAATCTCACAGAGAAGTTGTATATGTACAACTAGAATACAGTCTCAAGACTTGAAAGACTTGAAATTCACAGAGGTATGTTGTCTCGGCTAATATTAAAATGCTATTGACTGGGTACTGGGTTTCCCACAAGGCCTTTCATTGTGGATGGAGGGGTTTCCTGTCACAAGACTGGTGTCCAATGGCACCAGCTACACAGCTACAGAGCCTGCTGACATACCGTTAATGAATGGTTCTGTTTTCATTAACATCACAGGAAATCACTATGGCATACAATGGACGGCATGTTAATGTACTATAGAGAAGAAATTATCTGATTTGTTCTGGAAAAAGTTAGAAAAATTGTCAATGGGGATTTGTGCATTATTTGATTATTGACGCTCAACTGAGATGGAAACTGTTAACATATATTTGCTACAGACTTAGTATTGAAATATCTACAATTAAACAACAGCCTTTAGCTATAGTGACCTACATATCCAACGTACACATTTTCATTACACCAAAGACTACAGTAAACGCTCCATCCCCATCACGATTATATAACATGTGAAATCACTCATGTAACAGAGGAGGTTTTTTTCTCTCTCTCTCTATTTCGTCCAACCACCATCATGTAAAAACCAAAGTAATGCTCCTGGCATTGGAACCCAACGTGCTGCAGTAGAACCCATCTGAGACACCCTGGTAGTTTACAGCTAAGGTCAAGAGCATCATACAGTACGTTGTCATGGATTGTATAATTCAACAAGAGTGTGATGAGGGCTTGTAGTGTGTGGTGGGGAGTGTGTGTATGCATGTGTGTGTTACGGGGGGGTGGGGGGGTCAGGGCTTTAGTGGATGTATTTTCATCTCCATTTTGATGCTAGTAGACCCGTCCAACACAACCATCTCACTAGAGAAATCTCCATGATTCCTCCAAACGACCACCCACCTGCCTGCCCACAGACAAGGCAAAACATTCCTCCACTCCAACAAATTCTCCCTAAGTCCTGATACATAAAGATCCCCTTATCTTTGCTCTGTAATTGCTGGCTGTGCTAACAGCAGGCCAATCTTCCAGTTAGCGTGGGCAGGCAGGCAGGCAGGCAGGCAAGTAACAGACCCATCTCATCTCTGCTCTCCATCAGCACTTGTTGCACCACTTGAACCTACTCCTGAAAGAGAAAAGCCAGATCTTTCATTTGTCCAGTTTGAAGCCCCCCCCCCCCCCCTCCTTGACTCCACTTTTCTCCCTGGGTGACATGACAATCCAGCCATTGTACCATCGTACCCCTCCCTTCCCTCCCCGCCCTCCCCTACCATAGCTGCTATGAGCTATATTACTTTGACCCCGCTCCATCAATCTGCTTCAATTGGATAATGATCTGTAATCACTTTCTTTCAGGGGAGTCTATAAAATGGACCAGGGCTTCTGCTCCTCCCGGGAGACTTCCTTCTGTTCATCCCATGTGATCTAACGCTTCTTCTTTCAGACCATTAAATACCTCTCTCACATGGGCTGCATGCACTCGGCAGCCGGGCCTGGGGATGGTGGGGGTAAGCCTCTGTTGATTTTTCATGCCCCCCCCTGCTCTTCAATAGAGAGGGGCTAAGCGGGACAAGGCGGGGCCCGGCAGGGGGGTTCCCTAAACTAAGAGCCCCCGCCAAGTCAAGGGGCCTCCTCCTCCATTGTTGTTGGCCCTTCATTAGGTTGTTTTGTACCCAGAACTTATAATCGATAGAGCCCCCTTACATTGCTTAGTAGAGGGGGAGAAAGAGAAAAAGTCTGGCCCCCAGTTCATCCTGATCTGAATGCAGCAGACAGTCAAATTACACAATGAACCATAACTCCTTTACCTCGTTCTCGGACTGTAGTCTACTTCAATTAGTTGTATTTAAGAGAAGATGTGTAATGATCTTGATTTGTTTGTGTTATTTTTTTAATATCGGCAAGATGTAAATGAGGGTTTTTAGATAATATCTCAAGAAAATACAGCCAGTATTGATAGTGAAATTCAACTACATTTTGCATATGGGTTTTGTTTTTCCTGGGAAATGACTTAATGTCTGAAACCGTGTTCATAACTACTGTTATCACACGTGCTGATACGTTCTGGAGGAAGAAAGAACACAGGGCCTGTTTTCACAGCATATTGCACATTTCCATTTCGAAACGCGACACAATGGCGCAGTTGAATGAACAGTTATCGATTGTGTCGTTGTGCTCCTTTGTGGACGGACTGGGGCAAGCTGTGCGTTGGTAATGTAAAATACATGTGCACATTAACTCAGTTAAACATGGGAGCAGATTGACTGCGATTTAAAACCTCTATCAATTCAGCATGAGCTTTTGTCTCAACACGTCGGCACTCTGGAATATACAGAAAAAGCCTTGTGAAGTGTAGATAAGACCCGTACAATACGTTGATGAATGGAATAGGTCCATTTTGTCCCCCTCTCTATCCCCCACTCTGCTAGACGATGGACCCGGTCCTTGTACAGCATTATCCCTATCCATTCTTCTGCAAGTTTAGGGCCATTACACTTGGAACATATGTCTATTGAAAGGGTGGCGCCATGCAAGGCAAGGCACAGATGGAGTCAGCCTCCCCGTCAATGGGAGGACAATGGGGAATGGGAATCAAAGGTAAAAGGGTGCATCCAACTCCATTCAGCCAACACAAAAGGTGCTTGTAGGAGGCGAGCTGAGGCGGGGGAACATGTCACAGGCGATAAAACGGTGTCCTCAGCTGGCCACTCTGTCGCCGGTGCGATAGAGACACACCGACACGAGGCTAGACACTTGCTCCTCTCACAAGGAGCAGGCCCCTCTAACCCTAGCCCTAACCTTAACCCTGATCCTAACCCGAAACGTGTTACTCAATAAGCACACAAGGAGTGGATTTGCTATTCATATGTTAAAATATGTTATAATAGGGATATTCAACCATTGTGGTTCTATGTCAACTAAGCTGACATATTAGTTACATCACATCTATTTTAGTAGTGGTAGCTGCTGTGATTACAGCCATTGTCTTGTTGCCGTGACACTGCGCAGCCAAAAACAGTTCCTTTTCACAATTTTTACAAGATGCTTTAGCCTTGTGCCGTATCCATGGTGACCTGTTGTTGATACATTAATTAATAGAGGAAGTGAATAAAACCCAGAAGGGGAATGTCAAAATTCACATCCTGTTGTAGTGGCAGATGCTTGCTTTGAACGTCGCACTAAGGAGACTTATAAAACAGTGTGCATTGGTTAGAGACTAGTGATTTCACTCTCATTAAAAATAACAACGCCTCGTGTGCTCATGTTGACTACTACTTCTACCAAGCCCCTGTGCCAACTGTTAGTCAACTTCCACCAAGCCCCTGTTACAACTGTTAGTCAACTTCCACCAAGCCCCTGTTACAACTGTTAGTCAACTTCCACCAAGCCCCTGTTACAACTGTTAGTCAACTTCTACCAAGCCCCTGTTACAACTGTTAGTCAACTTCTACCAAGCCCCTGTTACAACTGTTAGTCAACTTCTACCAAGCCACTGTGCCAACTGTTAGTCAACTTCTACCAAGCCCCTGTTACAACTGTTGGTCAACTTCCACCAAGCCCCTGTTACAACTGTTAGTCAACTTCTACCAAGCCCCTGTTACAACTGTTAGTCAACTTCTACCAAGCCCCTGTTACAACTGTTAGTCAACTTCTACCAAGCCCCTGTTACAACTGTTAGTCAACTTCCACCAAGCCCCTGTTACAACTGTTAGTCAACTTCTACCAAGCCCCTGTTACAACTGTTAGTCAACTTCTACCAAGCCCCTGTTACAACTGTTAGTCAACTTCTACCAAGCCCCTGTTACAACTGTTAGTCAACTTCTACCAAGCCCCTGTTACAACTGTTAGTCAACTTCCACCAAGCCCCTGTTACAACTGTTAGTCAACTTCTACCAAGCCCCTGTTACAACTGTTAGTCAACTTCTACCAAGCCCCTGTTACAACTGTTAGTCAACTTCTACCAAGCCCCTGTTACAACTGTTAGTCAACTTCCACCAAGCCCCTGTTACAACTGTTAGTCAACTTCTACCAAGCCCCTGTTACAACTGTTAGTCAACTTCTACCAAGCCCCTGTTACAACTGTTAGTCAACTTCTACCAAGCCCCTGTTACAACTGTTAGTCAACTTCTACCAAGCCCCTGTTACAACTGTTAGTCAACTTCCACCAAGCCCCTGTTACAACTGTTAGTCAACTTCTACCAAGCCCCTGTTACAACTGTTAGTCAACTTCTACCAAGCTCCTGTTACAACTGTTAGTCAACTTCTACCAAGCCCCTGTTACAACTGTTAGTCAACTTCTACCAAGCCCCTGTACCAACTGTTAGTCAACTTCCACCAAGCCCCTGTTACAACTGTTAGTCAACTTCCACCAAGCCCCTGTTACAACTGTTAGTCAACTTCCACCAAGCCCCTGTTACAACTGTTAGTCAACTTCTACCAAGCCCCTGTTACAACTGTTAGTCAACTTCTACCAAGCCCCTGTACCAACTGTTAGTCAACTTCCACCAAGCCCCTGTTACAACTGTTAGTCAACTTCTACCAAGCCATTGTGCCAACTGTTGGTCAACTTCTACCAAGCCCCTGTTACAACTGTTAGTCAACTTCCACCAAGCCTCTGTTACAACTGTTAGTCAACTTCCACCAAGCCACTGTGCCAACTGTTAGTCAACTTCCACCAAGCCCCTGTTACAACTGTTAGTCAACTTCCACCAAGCCCCTGTTACAACTGTTAGTCAACTTCCACCAAGCCCCTGTTACAACTGTTAGTCAACTTCTACCAAGCCCCTGTTACAACTGTTAGTCAACTTCTACCAAGCCCCTGTTACAACTGTTAGTCAACTTCTACCAAGCCCCTGTTACAACTGTTAGTCAACTTCTACCAAGCCCCTGTTACAACTGTTAGTCAACTTCTACCAAGCCCCTGTTACAACTGTTAGTCAACTTCTACCAAGCCCCTGTTACAACTGTTAGTCAACTTCTACCAAGCTCCTGTTACAACTGTTAGTCAACTTCCACCAAGCCCCTGTTACAACTGTTAGTCAACTTCTACCAAGCTCCTGTTACAACTGTT